>NW_025421870.1:0-103796 GCF_011764305.1 Mustela putorius furo | reverse complement strand
CATCAAGAAACCTTGTGGTTGGCATGTGTCCAAAGTTCTGTGTAGGAGAAACCAAGATTCCTCACCCAACTCTTTGGTCGGGGCCAAGCCCCCAGAGAGTAAGACTCGTCCATTTCCCATGAAGTCACCCGGAAATTTCACGACCATGAGTGACACAATATCCAGAGACAAAAACTTGAGCAAGAGGTCTCACACTCGCCCTTTTTTTCATATCCCGAAGTGTTCTCCCCATGGTCTGTAGATCAGTCCTGCCATACCTATGACCCGAAACATAAGCCGAGTTTGTGTTTTCAGACAATGGTCTAAACAGCCCTGGCCTACACCCCCTAAAGGCTAAGGTCCCTGGAGGCAAACCTGACGACTGGTGCTTCCCCTCTCCAAGGGAATTGTATGTACCCATTTCAATGGCCACAACCCTACTAAGAGAATAAACCTGCAAAGTCCCTGAGGCCATCCCAGTATTTTGTGGCTTCCAAGGACAAACAGGCGCAATCTGGGCCCATCTGAGCACCTACCGGCACATAAACCCGTATACTGATGTCCCAAGAGGTAAAAAGGAATGAACAGGCCCCTAGGCACCTATCGGATCCATTGCTTTGATTTCCAGCCATCTCTCCTCAGAGGCCTGGAATTAAATAACAGCATATGGCTGTTTCTTGAATCACCCATCAGAAACAAATCTCATCTACACATGGGAAACTTGCACGATGGAGCTGTGTGTGATAGGCTCTCTTTAGGAGAACGCTTCAGGGCCCCAGTGCCACCGCTTCATTCTAAGGTCTCCATACACACAAAATCATATTAGGGACACATCCACGGGAGAGTCCATTTCAACCCTGAGTCCTCGGTTGCTCCCCCTGATACAGCAGATCTAACCTGTCTTGTGGCGTGGAGACAATTGGACTGCGAGGTGGCCCTACACAGCCATCCATCCTTAGAACACTGCTCGGAATCGTTGTCCTGATCCAACCAACAGGTCTCAATTGTCCTGCAGAAGAATCTTTGCAGTTGGGAGATTCTCACAACTCCCATCGTGGGAAAACCCCCATGGCCTCGTGATACAACCCCCCTTCAAGAATGGGCCATCAGGGACAGAATGAATGTCAACCTGAGCGATCGTCTGATTCTCGCCCTGTCTTCAGATGCACGAGATCTCGATTCAGGTCTGTAGATTGTGCCTGCCATATCCTCACCCAGAAACCTAGGCCTAGCTTGGTTTCTCAGACTTCTGTCCTCAGACTACTGGCCAAAAAGCCCTCCAGTTTGGCAATCCAGAAACTACAAAGCAGCACTCTGCCTGCCCTCCAGAAGAAAAACTTTGCACTCCGGGGCTACCCGGAAACCCCAAATTAGGATCAACTTGCACACCACTCGGCTGTACCCCAAATATATAGTCTGACCTGGGCACTAATGCCGTGTTTCTGACACAGCCTGATCCTGGACCTCCTGGCCCCACCCAGACAGCTGGCCGAACACAGAGCACATCGGACCCCGCCATGGCCTTAGGTCGTCATCTCTTCTCAACTTTGGTTTTCAGGCTTCAGAACTTAGACCTTATCTCCAATCACTGCCCGGGTTTGAAAATGATGCAGACATCAGAACTCTTTTCCCCATTGCAAGAAACCTTGTGGTTGGCATGTTGTCCAAAATTCAGTGTATTTGAAACCAGTGTGTCCCATGAGGCCCCCGCCCATGCTTGTGGGCTACATTGGTCACAAACACACATTGTGACCCTCAGACGAGAGTCCTGTCCTCAGGTAAGGCCTCTCAGTGGCTGGATGGATTACATGTCATATTGGGATTGCCTTGCCCCTAGGCCCCAATTTTTAACCAGATTTCGGATTGTCCAGTTGATACTCCCCAGGGCTCTACTTTGGAATCCCTCATTTGGTGGGACACCTGAGGTTGAAAAACAAAACAAAACAAAATCAAAACAAACAACAGAACAACACGGACTTCTTCCATCCCAAAAATTGACCCCAAACTCTTTGGGCGGGGCCCAACGTCCAGAGAGAGTAAGACTCGTCCATTTCCCATGAAGTCACCCGGATATTTCACGACCATGAGTGACACGATATCCAGAGACAAAAAACTTGAGAAAGAGCTTCACACTCGCCATTTTTTCATATCCCGAAGAGTTCTCCTCATGGTCTTTAGATCAGTCCTGCCATACCTATGACCCGAAACAGAATCCGAGTTTGTGTTTTCAGACAACTGTCCAAACAGCCGTGGCCTACACACCCTACAGTCTCAGGCCACTGGAGCCAAACCTGACGACTGTGATTGCCCTCTCCAAGGGAATTTTATGTGCCCATTTCAATGACCACAACCTTACTAAGAGGATAAACCTCCAAAGACCCTGAGGCCATCCCAATATTTGTGGCTTCCCAGGAAAACAGGGGCAATCAGGGCCCATCTTGGCACCTACCTGCACTTAGACCCGTAGACTGATGTCACCAGAGGTAAAAAGGAACAAACAGGCCCCTACGCACCTATCGGATCCATTGCTTTGGTTTCCAGGCATCTCTCCTCCGAGGCCTGGATTTCAATAACAGCATATGGCTGTTTCTTAACTCACCCATCAGAACAAATCTCATCTACACATGGGAAAATTGCAATGGAGCTGTGTGAAAGCCTCTGTTTAGGGGAACCCTTCAGGGACCCAGTGCCACCGCATCTTTCCAAGGTCTCCATAGACACAAAATCATATTAGGACACATGTACACTAGAGTCCATTTCAACTCAGCCTCCTCGGTTGCTCCCCTAGATCCAGCAGATCTAACCTGTCTTGTTGCTTGGAGACAATTGGAATGTGAGGTGGGCTACCCAGCCATCCATCCTTAGAACCCTGCTCGAATCGTTGTCCTGGAGCCAACCAACAGGTCTCAATTGTCCTGTAGAAGAATCTTTGCAGTTGGGAGATTCTAACAACTCCCATCGTGGGAAAACCCCCATGGCTTCGTGATCCACCCCCCACCCCTTCTAGAAGGGGCCATCAGAGACAGAATGTCCAACCTGAGCGATCGTCTGTTCCTCCCCCTGAATTCAGACGACGAGATCTCGATTCAGGTCTGTAGATTGTGCCTGCCATATCCTCACACAGAAAACTAGGCCTAGCTTGGTTTCTCAGACTTCCGTCCTCAGACTACTGGCCCACAAGCCCTCCAGTTTGGCAATCCAGATCTCCAATGCAGCACTCTGCCTGCCCTCCAGAAGAAAAACATTGTCCTCTGGGGCTACCCAGAAACCCCCAATGAGGATCAACCTGCACGGCATTCGGCTGTACCCCAAATATATAGGCTGACCTGGGCACAAATGCCCTTTCTGACACAGCTGAGCATGCACCTCCTGGCCCCACCCAGATAGCTGGGCGCACACTGAGCACATCGGACCCGCGATGGCCTAAGGTCGTCATCTCTCTCAACCTCGGTTTTCAGGCTTCAGATCCTAGACCTTATCTCCAATCACTGCCCGGGTTTGAAAGTGATGCAGAAATCAGAACTCTTTCCCTATGGCAAGAAACCTTGTGGTTGCCATGTTGTCCAAGGCTCATTGTAGTTGAAACCAGTGTGGCCCATGAGGCCCCGCCCATGCTTGCGGACCACATTGGTCACAAACACAAATTGTGACCCTCAGCCTGAGCCCAGTCCTCAGGTAAGGCCTCTCAGTGGTTGGATGGAGAGACAGCATATTGGGCTTGCCATGCCTCTAGTCCCCAATTTTTAACCATACTTCGGGTTGTCCCTTCACTCTTCCCCATGTCTCTGCTTTGGAATTCCTCTTTAGGTGGGACATATGAGGCAACAAACCTGAAAGGAGTCCTCCCATCCCACAGATTGACTAAAAACAATTGGGATCGGGCCCAATCCACAGAGAGCAAGATTCGTCCATGGCCCATGAGGCTTCCCCCACATTCCACGGCCATCGCTGATACAAAATTCAGACACAGAAGCCTGAGCCCGCGCCTCAGACTCGCTCATTCTTCATATCCTTGAGGAGTTCTTCAGATAAGAACCTACACGGCACTCGAATGATCCCAAAATATAGAGTCTAACCTGGGCACTAATGCACTGTCTGACAACCTCAGCCCGGTCCTCGTGACCAACACCCAGACAGCTGACCTCACACTGAGCACATCAGACCCGCCATGGCCTTAGGTGATCATCTCTTCCCTACCTCAGTTTTTCAGGCTTCAGAACCTAGACGTTATCTCCAATCACTGCCCAGCGGTGACTGTGATGCAGAAATCAGAACTCTTCCTTACCCATGGCAAGAAAACTTGTGGTTGGCATGTTGTCCAACGTTCAGTGTAGGAGAAACCAGCATTCACCCTGAGCCCCCCGCCCCTTCTTGAGTGCGACGAGGGCATAAACACGCATTGTGACACTGAGCGTGAGTCCTGTCCTCTAGTACTTCCTCTCAGTGGCTGGACCATTAGATGTCATAATGGGCTTGACATGTCCCTAGGCCCCAATTTTTAACCAGATTTCTGGTTGTCCAGTAGCCCCTCCCCAGGGCTCTACTCTGGAATCCCTCATTTGGTCCGACACCTGTGGTTGAAAAACAAAAGAAAACATATGAACAGCAACAGAACAATGGACTTCTTCCATCACACACGAATGACCCCAAACTCTTTGGACGGGGCAAACCCCCCAGAGAGTAAGACTCGTCCATTTCCCATGAAGTCACCCAGAAATTTCACGACCATGAGTGACACGATATCCAGAGACAAAAACTTGAGCAAGAGCCTCACACTCGCCCTTTATTCATTTCCCAAGAGTTCTCCTCATGGTCTGTAGATCAGTCCTGCCATACCTATGACCCGAAACAGAATCCGAGTTTGTGTTTTCAGACAACTGTCCAAACAGCCGTGGCCTACACACCCTACAGGCTCAGGCCCCTGGAGCCAAACCTGACGACTGTGATTGCCCTCTCCAAGGGAATTGTATGTGCCCATTCCAATGGCCACAACCCTACTAAGAATATAAACCTCCAAAGTCCCTGAGGCCATCCCAATATTTGTGGCTTCCCAGGACAAATGGGGCAATCTGGGCCCATCTGAGCACCTACCGGCACTCAGACCCGTAGACTGATGTCCCCAGAGGTAAAAAGGAACGAACAGGCCCCTAGGCACCTATCGGATCCATTGCTTTGGTTTCCAGGCACCTCTCCTCAGAGGCCTGGATTTCAATAACAGCATATGGCTGTTTCTTGACTCACCCATCAGAACAAATCTCATCTACACATGGGAAACTTGCACGATGGAGCTGTGTGAAAGCCTCTCTTTAGGACAACCCTTCAGGTCCCCAGTGCCACCGCTTCATTCCAAGGTCTCCATAGACACAAAATCATATTAGGACACATCCACGCTAGAGTCCATTTCAACTCAGCCTCCTCGGTTGCTCCCCTAGATCCAGCAGATCTAAACTATCTTGTTGCTTGGAGACAATTGGAATGCGAGGTGGGCTACCCAGCCATCCATCCTTAGAACCCTGCTCGAATCGTTGTCCTGGAGCCAACCTACAGGTCTCAATTGTCCTGTAGAAGAATCTTTGCAGTTGGGAGATTCTCACAACTCCCATCGTGGGAAAACCGCCATGGCCTCGTGATCCACCCCTACCCACTTCTAGAAGGGGCCATCAGGGACAGAATGTCCAACCTGAGCGATCGTCTGTTCCTCGCCCTAACTTCAGATGACGAGATCTCGATTCAGGTCTGTAGATGGTGCCTACCATATCCTCACTCAGAAAAACTAGGCCTAGCTTGGTTTCTCAGACTTCCGTCCTCAGTCTACTGGCCCACAAGCCCTCCAGTTTGGCAATCCAGATCTCCAATGCAGCACTCTGCCTGCCCTCCAGAAGAAAAACATTGTCCTCTGGGGCTACCCAGAAACCCCCAATGAGGATCAACCTGCAAGGCATTCGGCTGTACCCCAAATATATAGGCAGAACTGGGCACTAATGCCCTTTCTGACACAGCCTGAGCCTGGACCTCCTCGCCCCACCCGGACACCAGGCCGCAACTAAGCACATCGGACCCGCCATGGCCTTAGGTCATCATCTCTTATCAACCTCGGTTTTCGGGCTTCAGAACCTAGACCTTAACTCCAATCACGGCCCTGGTTTGAAAATGATGCAGAAATCAGAACTCTTTCCCCATGGCAAGAAACCTTGTGGTTGGCATGTTGTCTAAGTTTCAGTGTAGTTGAAACCAGTGTGGCCCATGAGGCCCCGCCCATGCTTGCAGGCCACATTGGTCACAAACACACATTGTGACCCTCAGCCTGAGCCCAGTCCTCAGGTAAGGCCTCTCAGTGGCTGGATGGAGAGACAGCATATTGGGCTTGCCATGCCCTTAGGCCCCAATTTTTAACCATAGTTCGGGTGGTCCCTTCACTCTTCCCCAGGGCTCTGCTTTGGAATTCCTCTTTTGGTGGGACACCTGAGGTAACAAACCTGAAAGGAGTCTTCCCATCCCACAGATTGATGAAAAACTATTTTGATCGGGCCAAATCCACAGAGAACAGATAAGTCCATGGCACATGAGGCCTCCCCAGCATTCCACGGACATCGCTGATACAAAATCCAGAGACAAAAGCCTGAGCACGCGGCTCAGACTCGCTCATTCTTCATATCCTGAAGAGTTCTTTAGATAAGAACCTACAAGGCACTCGAAGGCACCCAAAATATATAGTCTTACCTGGGCACTAATGCACTGTCTGACAACCTGAGCCCGGACCTCGTGACCAACACCCAGACAGCTGACCGCACACTGAGCACATCAGACCCTCCATGGCCTTAGGTCATCATCTCTTCCCTACCTCAGTTTTCAGGCTTCAGTACCTAGACCTTATTTCCAATCACTGCCCAGGGGTGATGGTGATGCAGAAATACGAACTCTTCCTTACCCATGGCAAGAAACCTTGTGGTTGGCATGTTGTCCAACGATCAGTGTAGGAGAAACCAGCATTCACCCTGAGGCCCCGCCCATTCTTGAGTGCGTCGAGGGCATAAACACGCATTGTGACCCTCAGCGTGAGTCCTGTCCTCTAGTACGTCCTCTCATTGGCTGGACCATTAGATGTCATAATGGGCTTGACATGTCCCTAGGACCCAATTTTTAACCAGATTTCTGGTTGTCCAGTAGCCCCTCCCCAGGGCTCTACTCTGGAATCCCACATTTGGTGGGACACCTGAGGTTGAAAAACAAAACAAAACAAATCAACAACAACAGAGCAACAGACTTCTTCCTCCCACAGAATGACCCCAAACTCTTTGGACGGGGCCAAACCCCCAGAGAGTAAGACTCGTCCATTTCCCATGAAGTCACCCGAAATTTCACGACCATGAGTGACACGATATCCAGAGAAAAAAACTTGAGCAGAGCCTCACACTCGCCCTTTTTTCATATCCCGAAGAGTTCTCCTCATGGTCTGTAGATCAGTCCTGCCATACCTATGACCTGAAACATAAGCTGAGTTTGTGTTTTCAGACAACTGTCCAAACAGCCGTGGCCTACACACCCTACAGGCTCAGGCCCCTGGAGCCAAACCTGACGACTGTGCTTGGCCTCTCCAAGGGAATTGTATCTGCCCATTCCAATGGCCACAACACTCCTAAGAGTATAAACCTCCCAAGTCCCTGAGGCCATCCCAATATTTGTGGCTTCCCAGGACAAATGGGGCAATCTGGGCCCATCTGAGCACCTACAGGCACTCAGACCCGTAGACTGATGTCCCCAGAGGTAAAAAGGAACGAATAGGCCCCTAGGCACCTATCGGATCCATTGCTTTGGTTTCCAGGCATCTCTCCTCAGAGGCCTGGATTTCAATAACAGCATATGGCTCTTTCTAGACTCACCCATCAGAACAAATCTCATCTACACATGGGATACTTGCACGATGGAGCTCTGTGAAAGCCTCTCTTTAGGAGAACCCTTCAGGGCCCCAGTGCCACCGCTTCATTCCAAGGTCTCCATAGACACAAAGGCATATTAGGACACATCCACGGGAGAGTCCATTTCAACTCAGCCTCCTCGGTTGCTCCCCCAGATCCAGCAGATCTAACCTGTCTTGTTGCTTGGAGACAATTGGAATGTGAGGTGGGCTACCCAGCCATCCATCCTTAGAACCGTGCTCGGAATCGTTTTCCTGGAGCCAACCAACAAGTCTCAATTGTCCTGCAGAAGAATCTTTGCAGTTGGGAGCTTCTCACAACTCCCATCGTGGGAAAACCCCCATGTCCTCGTGATCCACCCCCCCTTCAAGAAGGGGCCATCAGGGACAGACTGTCCAACCTGAGCGATCATCTGATCCTTGCCCTGAATTCAGATGCACGAGTTCTCGATTCAAGGCTGTAGATTGTGCCTACCATATCCTCACCCAGAAACGTAGGCCTAGCTTGGGTTCTCAGACTTCCGTCCCCAGACTACTGGTCCACAAGTCCTCCAGTTTGGCAATCCAGAACTACAATGCAGCACTCTGCCTGACCTCCAGAAGAAAAACATTGCCCTCTGGGGCTACACAGAGACCCAAAATGAGGATCAACGGGGCACGGCATTCGGCTGTACCCCAAATATATAGGCTGACCTGGGCACTAATGCCCTTTCTGACACAGCCTGATCCTGGACCTCTTGGCCACACCCAGACAGCTGGCCGCACACTGAGCACATCGGACTCATCATGGCCTTGGGTCGTCATCTCTTCTCAACCTCGGTTTTCAGGCTTCAGAACCTAGACCTTATCTCCAATCACGGCCCGGGTTGAAAATGATGCAGAAATCAGAACTCTTTCCCCATGGCAAGAAACCTTGTGGTTGGCATGTTGTCCAAGATTCAGTGTAGTTGAAACCAGTGTGGCCCATGAGGCCCTGCCCATGCTTGCGGGCCACATTGGTCACAAACACACATTGTGACCCTCAACCTGAGCCCAGTCCTCAGGTAAGGCCTCTCAGTGGCTGGATGGAGAGACAGCATATTGGGCTTGCCATGCCCATAGGCCCCAATTTTTAACCATAGTTCGGGTTGTCCCTTCACTCTTCCCCAGGGCTCTTCTTTGGAATTCCTCTTTTGGTGGGACACCTGAGGTAACAAACCTGAAAGGAGTCCTCCCATCCAACAGATTGACGAAAAACAATTGGGATAGGGCCAAGTCCAAAGAGAGCAAGATTCGTCCATGGCCCATGAGGCCTCCCCAACATTCCACGGCCATCGCTGATACAAAATCCAGACACAAAAGCCTGAGCACGCGCCTCAGACTCGCTCATTCTTCATATCCTGAAGAGTTCTTCAGATAAGAACCTACACGGCACTCGAATGCACCCAAAATATATAGTCTAACCTGGGCACTAATGCACTGTCTGACAACCTCAGCCCGGACCTCATGAACAACACCCAGAAAGCTGACCGCACACTGAGCACATCAGACCCGCCATGGCCTTAGGTCATCATCTCTTCCCTACCTCAGTTTTCATGCTTTAGAACCTAGACCTTATCTCCAATCACTGCCCAGCGGTGAGTGTGATGCAGAAATCAGAACTCTTCTATACCCATGGCAAGAAACCTTGTGGTTGGCATGTTGTCCAACGTTCAGTGTAGGAGAAACCAGCATTCACCCTGAGGCCCCGCCCATTCCTGAGTGCGACGAGGGCATGAACACGCATTGTGACCCTCAGCGTGAGTCCTGTCCTCTGCTACGTCCTCTCAGTGGCTGGACCATTAGATGTTATAATGGGCTTGACATGTCCCTAGGCCACAATTTTTAACCAGATTTCTGCTTGTCCTTTCACCCCTCCCCAGGGCTCTACTTTGGAATCCCTCATTGGTGGGACACCTGAGGTTGAAAAAACAAAACAAAACAAATCTACAACAACAGAACAACGGACTTCTTCCATCCCACAGAATGACCCCCCAAACTCTTTAGACGGGGCCAAACCCCCAGAGAGTAAGACTCGTCCATTTCCCATGAAGTCACCTGGAAATTTCACGAGCATGAGTGACACGATATCCAGAGAAAAAAACTTGAACAAGAGCCTCACACTCGCCCTTTCTTCATATCCCGAAGAGTTCTCCTCAAGGTCTGTAGATCAGTCCTGCCATACCTATGACCCGAAACATAAGCCGAGTTTGTGTTTTCAGACAACTGTCCAAACAGCCCTGGCCTACACACCCTACAGGCTCAGGCCCCTGGAGCCAAACCTGACGACTGTGCTTGGCCTCTCCAAGGGAATTGAGTGTGCCCATTCCAATGACCACAACCCTACTAAGAGGATAAACCTCCAAAGTCCCTGAGACCATCCCAATATTTGTGGCTTCCCAGGACTAACAGGGGCAATCTGGGCCCATCTGAGCACCTATCGGCACTCAGACCCGTAGACTGATGTCCCCAGAGGTAAAAAGGTTCGAACAGGTCCCTAGGCACCTATCGGATCCATTGCTTTGGTTTCCAGGAATCTCTCCTCAGAAGCCTGGATTTCAGTAACAGCATATGGGTGTTTCTTGACTCACCCTTCAGAACAAATCTCATCTACACATGGGAAACTTGCACGATGGAGCTTTGTGAAAGCCTCTCTTTAGGAGAACCCTTCAGGGCCCCATTGCACCGCTTCATTCCAAGGTGTCCATAGACACAAAATCATATTAGGACACATCCACGAGAGAGTCCATTTCAACTCAGCCTCCTCGGTTACTCCCCTAGATCCAGCAGATCTAACCTGTCTTGTTGCTTGGAGACAAATGGAATGCCAGGTGGGGTACCCAGCCATCCATCCTTAGAACCCTGCTCGGAATCATTGTCCTGGAAAGCCAACCAACAGGTCTCAATTTTCCTGCAGAAGAATCTTTGAAGTTGGGAGACTCTCACAAATCCCATCGTGGGAAAACCCCCATGGCCTCGTGATCCACCCCCCCCTTCAAGAAGGGGCCATCATGGACAGAATGTCCAACCTGAGCGATAGTCTGATTCTCGCCCTGACTTCAGATGCACGAGATCTCGATTCAGGTCTGTAGATTGTGCCTGCCATATCCTCACCCAGAAACCTAGGCCTAGCTTGGGTTCTCAGACTTCCGTCCTCAGACTACTGGCCCACAAGCCCTCCAGTTTCGCAATCCAGAACTACAATGCAGCACTGTGCCTTCCCTCCAGAAGAAAAACATTGCCTTCTGGGGCTACGCAGAAACCCAAATGAGGATCAACCTGCACGCCATTCGGCTGTACCCCAAATATATAGGCTGACCTTGGCACTAATGCCCTTTCTGACACAGCCTGAGCCTGGACATCCTAGCCCCAACCAGACAGCTGGAGGCACACTGAGCACATCGGACCTGCCATGGCCTTAGGTCGTCATCTCTTCTCACCTCGGTTTTCAGGCTTCAGAACATAGACCTTATCTCCAATCACGGCCCAGGTTTGAAAATGATGCAGAAATCAGAACTCTTTCCCCCATGGCAAGAAACCTTGTGGTTGGCATGTTGTCCAAGATTCAGTGTAGTTGAAACCAGTGTGGCCCATGAGGCCCGGCCCATGCTTTCAGGCCACATTGGTCAGAAACACACATTGTGACCCTCAGCCTGTGCCCAGTCCTCAGGTAAGGCCTCTCAGTGGCTGGATGGAGAGACAGCATATTGGGCTTGCCATGCCCCTAGGCCCCAAATTTTAACCATAGTTCGGGTTGTCCTTCACTCTTCCCCAGGGTTCTGCTTTGGAATTCCTCTTTTGGTGGGACACCTGAGGTAACAACCTGAAAAGAGTCCTCCCATCCCACAGATTGACGAAAAACAATTGGGATCGGGGCAAATCCACAGAGAGCAAGATTCGTCCATGGCCCATGAGGCCTCCCCAACATTCCACGGCCATTGCTGATACAAAATCCAGAGACAAAAGCCTGAGCACGTGCCTCAGACTCGCTCATTCTTCATATCCTGAAGAGTTCTTCAGATAAGAACCTACACGGCACTCGAAGGCACCCAAAAAATATAGTCTAACCTGGGCACTAATGCACTCTCTGACAACCTGAGCCCGGACCTCGTGACCAACACCCAGACAGCTGACCGCACACAGAGCACATCAGACCCACCATGGCCTTAGGTCATCATCTCTTCCCTACCTCAGTTTTCAGGCTTCAGAACCTAGACCTTATCTCCAATCACTGCCCAGGGGTGACTGCGATGCAGAAATCAGAACTCTTCCTTACCCATGTCAAGAAACCTTGTGGTTGGCATGTTGTCCAACGTTCAGTGTAGGAGAAACCAGCATTCACCCTGAGGCCCAGCCCATTCTTGAGTGCGACGAGGGCATAAACACGCATTGTGGCCCTCAGCGTGAGTCCTGTCCTCTAGAACGTCCTCTCAGTGGCTGGACCATAAGATGTCATAATGGGCTTGACATGTCTATATTCCCTTATATTTAAACCAGATTTCTGGTTGTACAGTCGCTCCACTCTGGAATCGCTCATTTGGTGGAACACCTGAGGTTAAAAAACAAAACAACAACAACAAAAAAAAACGGACTTCTTCCATCCCACAGAATGACCCCAAACTCCTTGGACGGGGCCAAACCCTCAGAGAGTAGGACTCGTCCATTTCCCATGAAGTCACCCGGAAATTTCACGACCATGAGTGACACGATATCCATAGACAAAAACATGAGTAAGAGTCTCACACTCGCCCTTTTTTCACATCCCGAAGGGTTCTCCTCATGGTCTGTAGATCAGTCCTGCCATTCCTATGATCCGAAACATAAGCCGAGTTTGTGTATTCAGACATCTGTCCAAACAGTTCTGGCCTACACACCCTACATGCTCAGGCCTCTGGTGCCAAACCTGAGGACTGTACTTGCCATCTCCAAGGGAATTGTGTGTGCCCATTCCAATGGCTACAAACCTACTAATAGGATAAACCTCCAAAGTCCCTGAGGCCATCCCAATATTGGTGGCTTCCCATGACAAACAGGGGCAATCTGAGCTCATCTGAGCACCTACCTGCACTCAGACCCGTAGACTGATGTCCCCAGAGGTAAAAAGGAATGAACAGACCCCTAGGCACCTATCGGATCCATTGCATTGCTTTCCAGGCATCTCTCCTCAGCGTCCTGGATTTCAATACCAGCATATGGCTGTTTCTTGATTCACCCATCAAAACAAATCTCATCTACACATGGGAAACTTGCACGTTGGAGCTGTGTCAAAGCCTCTTTAGGAGATCCATTCAGACCCCCAGTGCCACCGCTTCATTCCAAGGTCTCCTTAGACACAAAAACACATTAGGACCCATCCACAGGAGAGTCCATTTCAACTCAGCATCCTCGGTTGCTCCCCCATATCCAACAGATCTAACCTGTCTTGTTGCTAGGAATCAATTGGAATGTGAGGTGGGCTACCCAGCCATCCATCCTTAGAACTCTGCTCGGAATCGTTGGCCTGGCTCCAACCAACAGGTATCAATTGTCCTGCAGAAGAATCTTTGCAGTTTGGAGCTTCTCACAACTCCCATTTTGGGAAATCCCCCAATGGCCTCGTGACCCCCCCCCCTTTATGAAGTGGGCATCAGGGACAGAAAGTCCAACCTGAGCGTTCGTCTGATCCTCGCCCTGACTTCACATGCACGAGATCTCGATTCAGTTCTGTCCATTGTGCCTGCCATGTCCCCACCCAGAATCCTAAGCCTAGCTTGTGTTCTCAGACTTCCGTTCTTAGGTTCAATGGGCACAAGGTTCTGACTGACATAGACTGAGCCACGACCTCCAGTCAACCACCCAGAGATGGGCCCCATTTCCTGAAGTTGTGACATCCTGTGTCCTGAAACCAACATCTCTACTCAACCTGTATATTCAGTCCTTGTCCCACACCGTAGCTCAAACCCATGCCTATGGCAGAACCTCACACACAAGAGTACTCCTCCTTCCCAAACTCTCTGTGTGGCAACCAGCTGCATGGCCCATGAGACCACGGTCACACATGGAAGTCTCCCTGGATACAAACAGGCAGCGTGAGCTTGCTTTCAAACAAAACCCCGCAGTAGCTGGATCAGGAGCCCACAGAGTGGGACTTCCAGGACCCTAAGGGCAAATCCTCACCCTTGTTAATGTTTTCAAGTCACCCATACCCAGAACCTGTCTCTGGAATCCCTATTTGGGTGTCCTCTGAGACGTGAAACAACAGTCTTCCCTTCCCACAGAGACACCAAACTCTTGGGAAATGAGCAGAATCCCCAGAGATGAAGAATTTCTCATGGACTCATGAAGCCACCCCTACCTTTCGCGACCATCCCGGGCACACACCCGACAGAAGAACCTGCGCTATGACACCTTAATTTCAGTACACTATGAGCTGCCCTCTGGGCCTGAACATCGGACCTGTGATCACATCGGCCCTCACTCTAACCCTAGTTTGCTTTTGCAGATATCTCTCCCCAAAGCGCTGGCCCACATGCCCCCCCCCCAGATGGGGCCTATGGTGCCACACCAGATGACTGTCCTTACACTCCCAAAGGAAACTCTGACCTTCACGGTTGCCCAAACACTGAAGATTAGGAGCAAAGTAAAACCCCCTGAGCCCACCTCAATTTCTAAGAAGGCTCTGGACCCAAATGCACATTCTGACACACAATATGCCACTGCCTCCAGGCAGACATCCAAATCCAAGGGCCTGAGTCAGAAGTTTGAACCTGCCATGACTATAGGACTTCATTGATACCCCAGTTTAGATTTTTAGGCACTGTTTCCAGAGGCCTGTTCTCCAATACTGACTTATATTCCAACATGTAGTCCCTGAGCCACACAACAGAACAACTCTTGTCCCCAGAAGGAAACCGTGCTCTTGGACATGTGTCAAACTCTCAGGGTAGAAGAATCCTGCAAGTACCCTTTGCCAACAGTGCATTGTAAGATCTCCCTGGTAACAAAGCAGCATTGTGACCCATGTGCAAGATATTCCATGTCAACTCAAGGCCTTGGTACTTCGCCCCAGTGTCATCAGAACGAAACTGCCATATTCCTCAGCTCCAATGGTCAATGGAGGTGTGCTTTCCAGGCATCCATGCCGAAGAGCTCTGCTACCCAAACATGGGGTACTGTGGAGCAAACAAACCAGACTCCACCTGTCCAGTAGAAGGAAACCTTGCTGTTTGGAGCATCTCACAAGTCTCAGCGTGGGAAATCATCCATGGGCTCTTGATGCCACCCCTCCATTTATTGGTCATTGTAGACACAAACTCTAGTGTGAGCATACATCTGACATCCGTCCTTACTCAGGTGCTGGATATATCAAAAAAGACGCTTCACACTGGAACTGCATTCCGCTTGGCACTGAATTGTACAGTAGCTTGTGTCTACAATTCCATCCTCACCCTACTGCTCCCCAAGGCCTCTTGATATTGAATTCTGGAGCCGCAATGCAGCATTCTGTCTCCCTCATAGGAAGAAGTGCCTGGTTAGTCTGCCCAGAATCCCCACATTAGGATCAGTCTGCTTGGCCCTGGAGGGAACCCCGATTTATAGACTTCCCTGGCCACTAGTGTTGTGTCTTACAGAGCCTGTGTCCCGACCTAGAGTCAGTCACAGGGAGTGCAGGTCCCATATCTAGCATGTGGGACTGGCCATGGCCCAAGTCTGTCATCTCTACCCATACTTGGTATTCTCGCACCTTTCCCCAGATTTTGCTGAAATCCTTCCAATGGGGGAACCTGAAACACTATAGAGTTCTAGTCCTTTTCCATGGAAGGACACCTGGGTGTTGAAATGGGTATCCAACTCTCAAAGTGGGAGCAAGGTACATGGCCAATGTGACCAGGCCAAATCCTGATGGCTCCCCAGGGCACAAACAGGCATTGTGACCCTCACCCAAGTATGCTTTCAAACAAACTCTCTCAGTTCCACCACAAGGTTCCTGCATTGCAGGCCTGGTACTCCCCTAACCCCAAATCCTAACCCTTGGTGGGATTTTCCAGGCGCCCAGACTTAGAACCCATATCTAAAATCCCTGTTTTGGGGCACCTCTAAGATGGAAAACAGCACTCTTATTTTCCCCGAAAAAGCCACCAAGCTAAGGGGAGCCGCCAGGATCCTTAGAGACAAAAAGTCTCCCATGGATGCATGAGACATCACCTACATTCTGAGGTCATTCTGGACACACAATCCAGATGGAAAAGTCTGTGCTACTGTCTTCTAGTCATCCTAATTACAGTTGCTGATGAGCTGACCCCCAGGTCTATGCATTTGGCCTGTGATCACCTCGCGACTATTCCGAACCTGAATTTGTGTTTGCAGACTTCTTTCCCAAAACCATGGCTCGCATGCCCTCCTGGATGGGGTCACTCGAGGTGCACCAAAGGACTGTGGTTGAATTCCCCAAGGAAACTGTGCCTATCACAGTTGCCCAAAACTTCCAGTTTAAGAGAAACCTGCAAGGCCCCTGAGCCCACTCCAATTTTGGCGGCTGTCTGGATGCAAATGCACAGTATGAAACACCCTGATTAGCTACATTCAGATGGACAGCCACGTCAATGGTCCTGAGTCAGAAGATTGAACCTCACAAGCCATTGGACCTCATTGGAACACCTGATTAGGTTTTCAGGCATCTGTCCTCAGGGTTCTGTTCTGGAATACCATCTTATGATACAACCTGTCCCTGAGCCCAGAAAACGCCCAGCAAACTCTCTTCGGGCGCCATACGTCTGAAAGGCAGCCCCACCGCGCATGGCAGGCATCGCGAGTGCTAGAGCATGCACATCATCAGGAAGCCCTCCTTGAGGCAGGCTACAGTGAGGCCGACGCCTCCTACTAATCCTCCGCCTGCGGGGGTTCCCTCCCTGGTGCTGTCCCATGAGGCCGGGCCCACCAGGAAGACCGGGCTCCAAATTTCACCTGCTTCCCAGACTTCTGCTTCCGGGGTCCTGTCCGTCGGTGCCCCATCTGGGGAACCCTGGGTCCCGCAGCCACGCCTCCCCCCCCCACCCCAGCGCCAACGGTGCCTTTGGGTGCTTCAGACAAGACTCGGAGCGAGAGAAACCTGTCCAAACAGCTCTGGCCTACACACCCTACAGGCTCAGGCCCCTGGAGCCAAACCTGAGGACTGTGATTGCCCTCTCCAAGGGAATTGTATGAGCCCATTCAAATGGCCAAACCCCAACTAATAGGATAAACCTCCAAAGTCCCTGAGGCCATCCCAATATTTGTGGCTTCCCAGGACAAACAGGGGCAATCTGAGCCCATCTGAACACCTACCTGCACTCAGACCCGTAGACTGATGTCCCCAGAAGTAAAAAGGAACGAACAGGCCCCTAGGCACTAATCGGATCCATTGCTTTGTTTTCCAGGCATTTCTCCTCAGAGGCCTGGATTTCAATACCAGCATATGGCTGTTTCTTGACTCACCCATCAGAACAAATCTCATGTACACATGGGAAACTTGCACGTTGGAGCTGTGTCAAAGCCTCTGTTTAGGAGAACCCTACAGGGCTCCAGTGCCACCGCTTCTTTCCAAGGTCTCCATAGACACAAAGACATATTAGGACACATCCACGGGAGAGTCCATTTCAACTCAGCCTCCTCGGTTGCTACCCCAGATCCAGCAGATCTAACCTGTCTTGTTGCTTGGAGACAATTGGAATGCGAGGTGGGCTACCCAGCCATCCATCCTTAGAACCCTGCTCGGAATCGTTGTCCTGGAAAGCCAACCAACAGGTCTCAATTGTCCTTCAGAAGAATCATTGCAGTTGGGAGCTTCTACAACTCCCATCGTGGCAAAACCCCCATGGCCTCGTGATCCACCCCCCCTTCAAGAAGGGACCATCAGGGACAGAAAGTCGAACCTGAGCCATCGTCTGATCTTCGCCCTGACTTCAGATGCACGAGATCTCGATTCAGGTCTGTAGAATGTGCCTGCCATATCGTAACACAGACCTAGGCCTAGCTTGGGTTCTCATACTTCCGTCCTCAGACTACTGGTCCACAAGCCCTCCAGTTTGGCCATCCAGAACTACAATGCAGCACTCTACCTGCCTTCCAGACGAAAAATATTGCCCTCTGGGGCTACCCAGAAACCCCAAATGAGGATCAACCTGCACGCCATTCGGATGTACCCCAAATATATAGGCTGACCTGGGCACTAATGCCCTTTCTGACACAGCCTGAGCCTGGACCTCCTGGCCCCACCCAGACAGCTGGCCGCACATTGAGCACATCGGACCCGCCATGGCCTTAGGTCGTCATCTCTTCTCAACCTCGGTTTTCAGGCTTCAGAAGCTAGACCTTATCTCCAATCACTGCCCGGGTTTTGAAAATGATGCAGAAATCAGAACTCTTTCCCCATGGCAAGAAACCTTGTGGTTGGCATGTTGCCCAATGTTCAGTGTCGTTGAATCCCGTGTGGCCCCTGAGGCCCGCCATGCTTGCGGGCCTCATTGGTCAAAAACACACACATTGTGACCCTCAGCCTGAGCCCAGTCCTCAGGTAAGGCCTCTCAGTGGCTGGATGGAGAGACAGCATATTGGGCTTGCCATACCCCTAGGCCCCAATTTTTCACCATAGTTCGGGTTGTCCCTTCACTCTTCCCCAGGGCTCTGCTTTGGAATTCCTCTTTTGGTGGGACACCTGAGGTAACAAACCTTAAAGGAGTCCTCCCATCCCACAGATTGACGAAAAACAATTGGGATCGAGCCAAATCCACAGAGAGGGAAGATTCGTCCATGGCCCATGAGGCCTACCCAACATTCCAGGGCTATCGCTGATACAAAATCCGGAGACAAAAGCCTGAGCAAGCACCTCAGACTCGCTCATTCTTCATATCGTGAAGAGTTCTTCCCATGGTTTGTCGATCGGGCGTGCCATACCTACGTCCCCAAACCTAAGCTGAGTTTGTGTTTTCAGACTTCTGTCCTCAAAGTCCTGGGCCACACACCCTCCAGGCTGGGGCCCCTGGAGCCTCACATTTGGACTGTGCCTACCTAATCCATGGGAATTCTGCCCATTACATTGTCCAAAATCGTATAAATTAGGAGAACCCTCCAAAGCCCCGGAGGCCATCCCAATAGTATAGGTCGCCCGGGATAAAAAAAAGTGCGGTCTGACACCAGCTGAGCAGCTACCTACACTCATACTATAGATGGATATCCCCAGAGAAGAAGATTGAACCATACAGGACCCTAGGCCATTATCGGATCCTTTGCTTTGGTTTACAGGCATGTCTCCTCAAAAGCCTGGATTCCAATACCAGCATAGGGGTTTTCTTGAGGCAGCATAAGAACAAATCTCGTCTCCACAAGGAAACGTGTGCATGGGAGCTATGTCAAAAGCTTCGGGGAATACTTCAGGTGCCGGTGCCACCGCCCCATTCCAAGGCCCTCATGGACACAAACACACATTAGCACCCATCCTCAGGAAAGTCCATTTCAACTCAGCCACCCCGGTTGCTCCCGCAGATCCATCAGATCTAAACTGTCTTGTTGCTAGGAGACAATTGGAATGCGAGGCTGGCTTCCCAGGCATCCATCCTCGAACGGTGCTCTGGAGTCATTCCCTATCGGGCGTCCTGGAGCTGTCCAACAGGTCTCAATTGTCCCGCAGAAGGAATCCTTGAAGGGGGCTTCCCACAACTCCCAACGTGGGAAAACCTCGGGGCCTCGAGATTCCGCTCACTTCATGAAGGGGCCGTCAGGCACAGAAACTCCAACCTGAGCCAACGTCTGATCCTCGCCTTGACATCAAAGGCATGTGATATAGGTTCAGAACTGCAGGGGGTACCTGCCGTGCCCTCACCCTGATACCGTAGTCTAGCTTGTGATCTCAGACTTCCGTCCTCACACTCCTGGCGCCGAAGCCCTCACGTTGGCAATTCTGGACGGACAATGAAGCACTCTGCCTGCCCTCTAGAAAAAATATATTGCCTAATTAGCTGCCCAGGCAGCATAAATTAGGAAAAATCGACACGGCACTCGAATGTGCCGAAATTATATAGTCAAACCTGGGCACTAATGGACTGTCTGACACAACCTGAGCCCGGACCTCCTGACCAACACCCAGACAGCTGACCGCACACTGAGCACATCAGACCCGCCGTGGCCTTAGGTCATCATCTCTTCCCTACCTCAGTTTTCAGGCTTCAGAACCTAGACCTTATCTCCAATCACTGCCCAGGGGTGACTGTGATGCAGAAATCAGAACTCTTCCTTACCCATGCCAAGAAAACTTGTGGTTGGCATGTAGTCCAACGTTCAGTGTAGGAGAAACCAGCATTCACCCTGAGGCCCCGCCCATTTTTGAGTGCGACGGGGGCATAAACACGCATTGTGACCCTCAGCGTGAGTCCTGTCCTCTAGTAAGTCCTCTCAGTGGCTGGACCCATAGATGTCATCATGGGCTTGACATGTCCCTAGACCCCAATTTTTGACCAGATTTCTCGTCGTCCAGTCGCCCCTCCCCAGGGCTCTACTCTGGAATCCCTCATTTGGTGGGACACCTGAGGTTGAAAAACAAAACAAAACAAATCAACAGCAACAGAACAACGGACTTCTTCCATCCCACAGAATGACCCCAAAGTTTTGGACGGGGCCAAACCCCCAGAGAGTAAGACTCGTCCATTTCCCATGAAGTCACCCGGAAATTTCACGACCATGAGTTACACGATATCCGGAGATAAAAAGTTGAGCAAGAGCCTCGCACTTGCCCTTTTTTCATATCCCGAAGAATTCTCCTCATGGTCTGTACATCAGTCCTGCCATACCTATGACCGGAAACATAAGCCGAGTTTGTGTTTTCAGACAACTGTCCAAACAGCCCTGGCCTACACACCCTATAGGCTCAGGCCCCTGGAGCCAAACCTGACGACTGTGCTTGCCCTCTCCAAGGGAATTGTATGTGCCCATTCCAATGGCCACAACCCTACTAATAGGATAAACCTCCTAAGTCCCTGATGACGTCCCAATATTTGTGGCTTCCCAGGACAAACAGGGGCAATCTGGGCCCATCTGAGCACCTACCGGCACTCAGACCCGTAGACTGATGTCCCCAGAGGTAAAAAGGAACCTACAGGCCCCTAGGCAACTATCGGATCCATTGCTTTGGTTTCCAGGCATCTCTCCTCAGAGGCCTGGATTTCAATAACAGCATATGGCTGTTTCTTGACTCACCCATCAGAACAAATCTCATCTACACATCGGAAACTTGCACGATGGAGCTGTGTGAAAGCCTCTCATTAGTACAGGGCCCCAGTGCCACCGCTTAATTCCAAGGTCTCCATAGACGCAAAATCTTATAAGGACACATCCACGGGAGAGTCCATTTCAACTCAGCCTCCTAGGATGTTCCCCCAGATCCAGCAGATCTAACCTGTCTTGTTGCTTGGAGACAATTGGAATGCGAGGTGGGCTACCCAGCCATCCATCCTTAGAACCCTGCTCGGAATCATTGTCCTGGAGCCAACCAACAGGTCTCAATTATCCTGTAGAAGAATCTTTGCAGTTGGGAGCTTCTCACAACTCCCATCGTGCGAAAACCCCCATGGCCTCGTGATCCACCCCCCCTTCAAGAAGGGGCCATCAGGGACAGAATGTCCATCCTGAACTATCGTCTGATCCTCGCCCTGACTTCAGATGCATGAGATATCGATTCACTTCTGTAGATTGTGCCTGCCATACCCTGACCCAGAATCCTAGGCCTAGCCATAGGTCTCAGACTTCCGTCCTCAGACTACTGGCCAACACGCCCTCCAGTTTGGCACTCCAGACTACAATGCAGCACTCTGCCTGCCCTCCAGAAGAAAAACTTTTCCCTCTGGTGCTACCCAGAAACACCAAATGAGGATCAACCTGCACGCCATTCGGCTGTACCCCAAATATATAGGCTGACCTGGGCACTAATGCCCTTTCTGACACAGCCTGAGCCTGGACCTCCTGACCCCACCCAGACAGCTGGCCGCACACTGAGCACATCGAACCCGTCATGGCCTTAGGTCGTCATCTCTTCTCAACCTCGTTTTTCAGGCTTCAGAACCTAGACCTTATCTCCAATCACGGCCCGGGTTTCAAAATGATGCAGAAATCAGAACTCTTTCCCCATGGCAAGAAACCTTGTGGTTGGCATGTTGTCCAAGGTTCAGTGTACTTCAAACCAGTGTGGATATGAGGCCACGCCCATGCTTGCAGGCCACATTGGTCACAAACACACATTGTGACCCTCAGCCTGAGCCCAGTCCTCAGGTAAGGCCTCTCAGTGGCTGGATGGAGAGACAGCATATTGGGCTTGCCATGCCCCTAGTCCCAATTTTTAACCGGAGTTCGGGTTGTCCCCCTTCACTCTTCCCCAGTGCTCTGCTTTGGAATTCCTCTTTTGGTGGGACACCTGAGGTAACAAACCTGAAAGGAGTCGTCCCATCCCACAGATTGACGAAAAATAATTGGGATCGGGCCAAATCCACAGAGAGCAAGATTCGTCCATGGCCCATGAGGCCTCCCGAACATTCCACGGCCATCGCTGATACAAAATCCAGAGACAAAAGCCAGAGCACGTGCCTCAGACTCGCTCATTATTCATATCCTGAAGAGTTCTTCAGATAAGAACCTACAGGGCACTAGCAGTCACCCAAAATATATAGTCTAACCTGGCCACTAATTCATTGTCTGACAACCTGAGCCCGGACCTCGTGACCAACACCCAGACAGCTCACCGCACACTGAGCACATCAGACCCGCCATGGCCTTAGGTCATCATCTCTTCCCTACCTCAGTTTTCAGGCTTCAGAACCAAGACCTTACCATAAGTTTTCAGGCTTCAGAACCATGAACCTAACCCTAACCCTGACCCCTACCCTAAGCCTTACGCTAACCCTGACCTCAATGATGTCTAACCCTAAGCCTGACCCTAAGTCTTTCTTAACCCTAACCCTAACACTAACCTTGTCTAAACCCAGCTCTGTTCCCTCTAGCAGGGACATCCCCTGCACGCAGGCCTCCCACGTGCTAGGAGGAGGCTATATGGGGGTCACTGGATTGGCACTGCATTGAGTGGAGTGTGATCCTTGAGCAGCATGGGGATTGGCAGCTCAGGGAGCTCTGGTGCAGCAGGAAGTTCGGTAAGGAGCCCCCAGCAGTCGTGACCTCACTTCCCTGATGACAGAGCCCAAAGGAATTGGAACCCACGTATCCAGGCACCCCATTACAGTGAAAGCCCCCTGCCCAGCTCATTTCTAGGCACATCATAAAGGAAGCGACATGTTCTTCTGCTGTACTGAAGCCGAGAGGATTCAGGGAGAAGAGAGCTCGCCGGCCAGACAAGTCCCCTCCCTGGCAGGTCATATCAGGTTTCCCCAACGCCTCAGGTCTTTGGCTAATAAAATCAAAAGGAGACATGAGGGGGCTCAGAGTCAGAGAGTCCCACACCTTCTATTCGACCGGTGTAGACCTAGGTCTAGGTCTCCTCCCCGTCTCTGTGTGTTTGTGTGTGTGTGTGTGTGTGTGTGTGTGTGTGTGTGTTTGTGTGTGCCACTGGGTTTCTGTGTCTGTGTGAAAGAGGACCTGGCCATGCCATCGTGGATGGAGATGCCCCAAGCAGGATGAGGCTGATATGGGGTTAGATGTCTGGTGGGTAAGTCATGTTCACACCCCAGTTTAAGGCTGCTTAAGTGGGATCAGTTTTAGGGTCTACACCCTTCTGCCCAGGGTTTATCCTGAGACCCTGAATGGATGGGTCCATGACTCAGGAGCAGGGCTAACCCTAACAGTAACCACTAACCCTGACCCAGACACTGACTGTGAGCCTGCCCCAAACCCTAACCCAAGCCCTGACCCTGACTCTGACCCTGACCCTGACTGTGATCCTTACCTGAACGCAAAACAAAACCTAAGACTGGCAAGGACCCTGATGTGGACCCTGAACCTAAACCTAACTCTGACATTACCGTAAATATGACTAATACCTAACCATGACCCAGACCCTGACCCTAATCCTAACCCTGATGCTGATCTAAACCTGACCCTAACACTAACCCTGACACTGAATGTGAGCATGAAACTAACTAACTAACCCTAAACCTAACCCTGACCCTGACACTAACACGGGCCCTGACCTGAAACCTAACGCTGAGCCTAACCCTAAAACTAACCCCTAACATTATCCCTGACACTGACCCTAACCCGGTCTAACCCTAACCCTCAAACTACCTCTAATCCTAACTCTAACCCCACTTTAACAATAATCCTGACCCTCTCCCTGAACCTGATCATAGCCCTAACTCTGAACTTTGCCTAAGTCAGACCTTAACCTTAAACCTGACCCTGGCCTTGACCTTAACACTGACCCTAACCCTGACTGTAAACCTAACTCTGACCCAATCCGTGATCCTGAACAGAATCGTAACCCTAAAGCTAACACTGATCCTGAACGTACTCATAAAACAGAACCTAAACATAAAGCTGACCTTACCATAACCGTAAACCTAATCCTGACCCTGACCCTAACCCTGACACTTAACCTGTCCCAAACCTAACCCTGACCCTGACATGAACCTTACCCCCACACCAAATCTTGAACCTGACCCTAAATCTGACCATGACCCTGAAAATGACCCTAAACCTAACGTTCATCCTAACACTGATCCTGTCCCTGACTGTGACCGTAACAGTAACCGTGACCCTACTGTGAGCCTGTCTCTAAACCTAACCATGAACCTAACCCTAACCCTGACCCCTACCCTAAGCCTTACGCTAACCCTGACCTCAACGACGTCTAACCCTAACCCTGACCCTAAGTCTTTCTTAACCCTAACCCTAACACTAACCTAGTCTAAGCCCAGCCTTGCTCCCTCCAGCGGGGACAACAGCTGCACCCAGGCTTCCCAGGGGCTAGGGGGAGGCTGTATGGGGGTCACTGGATGGGCACTGCTTTGAGTGGAGTGTGAGCCTTGAGCAGCTTGGGGACCGGTAGCTCAGGGAGCTCTGGTCGAGCAGGAAGTTCGGTACGGGGCCCCCAGGCAGTGGTGACCTCACTTCCCTGACGACAGAGCCCAACGGAATTGGAACCCACGTATGCAGGCACCTCATTACAGAGAAAACACCCCCTGCCCAGCTCATTTCTAGGCACATCCTAAAGGAAGCGACACGTTCTTCTTCTGTACTGAAGCTGAGAGGATGCAGGGAGAAGAGAGCTGGCCCACCAGACACGTCCCCTCCCTGTCAGGTCATATCAGGTTTCCCCAACGCCTCAAGCCCTTTGGCTAATAAAATCAAAACGTGACACCAGGGGGATCAGAGTCAGAGAGTCCCACACCTCCTATTCGACTGGTGTAGCCCTAGGTCTCCTCCCTGTCTCTCTCTCTGTGTGCGTGTGTGAATGTTTTGCCACTGGGGTTCTGTGTCTGTATGTAAGGAGGATCTGGCCATGCCATCATGGATGGAGATGCCACAAGCAAGATCAGGCTGATGATGGGTTAGATGCCTGGTGGGCAAGTCATGAGTCCATGACCCAGGAGCGGGGCGAACCCTAACAGTAACCACTAACCGTGACCCTGACACTGACTCTGAGCCTGCCTCAAACCCTAACCCGAACCATGACCCTGACCCTGACGCTAAAAAACTGACCGTGATCCCGACCTGAACCCTTAATCTGAACCTGAGCCTGACACTGACCTTGTCCGGATCCTGGACCTAAAACTAACTCTGGAATAACCTAGCTATGACTCATCCATAACCGTGACCCTGACCCTGACCCTAAAATAATACTGACCTTGAACTAACCCTGACTCTAACTGAACCCTGTCCGTGACTGTGTGCCTGACCCTAAAACTAACCCTAACGTAACCATAACCCTGACCCTTATACGGACCCTGAACCTAAAGCGAACACTGACCCTGACCCTAACACTAACCCCTACCATAAACCAAACCCTCACCATGACCTTACGCAGTCTAACCCTAACCCTCACGTTAACACTACTTCTAACTCTAACCCTAACCCCATCCCAAATTTTCCCATAAACCTAACTGTGAACCTGAACCGAACATAAAGCAAAGCCTGAACCTAAATCTGACCCTGGCCCTGACCTTCACCTGACCCTGGCCCTGACCCTAATCCTAACCGTGACCTTAACACTGACCACTACATAACCCTGTCCCTGACCGGAATGTGGACTTTAACCAATACCTGATCCTGACGCTAAACCTGACACTGGCCCAAACTTCACCCTGACCCTGACCCAGGCCATGACCATCAACCTAACCCTGACCCAAACAGTGACCCTGACCCAAACCTAACACTAACCCTGAGACTGAATGTGAGCCTGACCCTAACTCTACCCCTAAACGTAACCTTAACACTGACACTACCACGGGTCCTCCGCTGATCCTATCGCTGAACCTAACCCTAACACTATACTCTAACCCTTCCTCGAACCCTGACCCTAAACATGTCTAACCCTAACCCTCAACCTAACTCTAACCCTAACACTAAACGTAAACTTTAACAATAACCCTTACCTTATACCTGACTATGATCATAACCCTAACCCTGAACTTTGCCTCTACCAGACCCTGACCCTAAACCTGACCCTGGCCCTGACCCTAAACCTAACCATGACACTAACACTGACCACTACATAACCTTGTCCCTAACCCAAATGTGGACTTTGAACCAATACCTGATCCTGACCCTAAACCTGACACTGGCTCTAAACTTCACCCTGACCCTGACCCAGGCCATGATCATAAACTTAACCCTGAGCCTAATAGTGATCCCGACCCTGACCTGAACACTAAACCTGAGCCTGGCTGTTAGCCTACCCTACTCTAACCCTAAATGTAACCCTGGCCCTGACACTAACGCAGGCCCTACCCCGAATCCTATTGCTGAAACTAACCCTAACACTAACCCGTAACCTACCACGGACCCTGACCCTAACAAGTTCAAACCCTAACCATCAACCTAACGCTAACCCTAACGCTAACTTTAACAATAACCCTGACCCTAGCTGACTATGATCATAACCTGAAACCTGAACTTTGCCTATACCAGACACTGACCCTAAACCTAACCCTGAACTTTGCTATTAGAACACCCTGATCCTAATCCTGACCCTGGCCCTGACCCTAAACCTAACCATGACCCTAACAATGACCACTACATAACCCTGTCCCTGACCCGAATGTGGACTTTAAACCAATACCTGATCCTGACCGTAAACCTGACACTGGCCCTAGACTTCACCCTGACCCTGAGAAAGGCAAACCATAAACCTAACCCTGACCATAACAGTGACCCTGACGCTGAACCTAACAATCATGACCCTGAATGTGAGCCTGAACCTAACTCTAACCCTTAACATAACCCTGAATCTGACACTAACACGGGCCCTGACCCAAAACCTAACGCTGAACCTAACCCTAAAACTAACCCCTAACATTATCCCTGACTCTGACCCTAACCCGGTCTAACCCTAACCCTCAAACTACCTCTAAGCCTTACTCTAACCCCACTTTAACAATAATCCTGACCCTCTCCCTGACCCTGATCATAACCCTAACTCTGAACTTTGCCTATGTCCGACCTTAACCTTAAACCTGACCCTGGCCTTGACCTTAATACTGACGCTAACCCTGACTGTAAACCTAACTCTGACCCAATCCGTGAGCCTGAAGAGATTAGTAACCCTAAAGCTAACCCTGATCCTGAACCTACTCATAAAACAGAACCTAAACATAAAGCTGACCTTACCATAACCATAAACCTAACCCTAACCCTGACCCCTACCCTAACCCTAACACTAACCCTGACCCCAACGATGTCTCACCCTAACCCTAACCCTAAGTCTCTCGCTAACACTAACCCTAACCCTAACCCTAACCCTAACCTTAACTCGGTCTGAACCCATTTCTGTTCCCAGAAGCGGGGACAATAGTTGCATCCAGGACTCCCAGGGGCTGGGATTGGCTGTGTGGGGGTCACTAGATGAACAGGGCATGGAGTGGTGGGTGAGCCTTGAGCAGCTAGGGGATGGGCACGCTCAGGGTGCTCTGGTGGGAGCAGAAAGTTTGGTAAGGAGCCCCCATTCAATGGTGACCTCACTTCCCTGACGACAGAGCCCAACGGAATTAGAATGCACGTATCCAGGCACCCCATTACAGAGAAAACCCCCCCCCCTGCCCAGGTCATTTCTAGGCACATCCTAAAGGAAGCGACATGTTCTTCTGCTGTACTGAAGCCCTGAGGATGCAGGGAGAAGAGAGCTCACCCACCATACACGTCCCCTCACTGGCAGGTCATATCAGGCTTCCCCAACGCCTCAGGCCCTTTGGCAAATAAAATCAAAAGGTGACACCAGGGGGCTCAGAGTCAGAGAGTCCCACACCTTTTAATTGAGCGGTATAGCTCTAAGTCTCCTCCCCGTGTGTGTGTGTGTGTGCCTCTGGGTGTCTGTGGCTCTGTGTGTAAAGAGGACCTGGCCATGCCATCGTGGGTGAAGATGTCCCAAGCAGGAGCAGGCTGATGAGGGGTTAGATGCCTGGTGGGCAGGTCATGTTTACATCCCAGTGTAATGCTGGCTAAGTGGGATCGGGTGTGGGGTCTACAGCCTTCTGCCCAGGGTTTTTCCTGAGAACCTAAAGGGAGGGGACAATGAACCAGGAGCGGGGAGAACCCTAACAGTAACCACTGACCCTGACCCTGAACTGTGAGCCTGCCCCAAACCCTAAAACGAGCCCTGACCCTGACCCTGACCCTAACCCTGACCGTGATCCTGACCTGAACCCTAAACCTAAACCTAAGCCTGATGCTGACCCTGATCCGGACCCTGAACCTAAACCTAAGTCTGAGATAACCTAACTATGACTCATCCCTAAACAGGACCCTGACCTGACCCTAATCCTAATCCTGACGCTGACCTAACCCTGAGCCTAACCCTAACCCTGACCCTGACTGTGTGCCTGACCCTAAACCTAAACCTAAAGGTAACACTAACACTGACCATAATATGGACCCTGTACCCAAACCGAACACTGACCCTGACCCTAACACTAACCCCTAACCTAAACCAAACCCTCAACCTGACCTTCCCTGTCTAACCCTAACCCTCACGATAACACTACTTCTAACTCTAACCCTAACCCCATCCCAAACTTTTCCCCTAAACCTAACTGTGAACCTGAACCGAACATAAAGCAAAGACTGAACCTAAACCTGACCCTGGCCCTGACCTTCACCTGACCCTGACCCTGACCCTAATCCTAACCATGACCTTAACACTGACCACTACATAACCCTGTCCCTGACCCGAATGTGGATTTTAACCAATACCTGATCCTGACGCTAAACCTGACACTGGCCCTAAACTTCACCATGACCCTGACCCAGGCCATGACCATCAACCTAACCCTGACCCTAACAGTGACCCTGACCCAAACCTAACACTAACCCTGAGACTGAATGTGAGCCTGACCCTAACTCTACCCCTAAACGTAACCTTAACCCTGACACTACCACGGGTCCTCCGCTGATCCTATCGCTGAACCTAACCCTAACACTATACTCTAACCCTTCCTCGAACCCTGACCCTAAACATGTCTAACTCTAACCCTCAACCTACCTCTAACCTTAACACTAAACGTAAACTTTAACAATAACCCTTACCCAATACCTGCCTATGTTCATAACCCTAACCCTGAACTTTGCCTCTACCAGACCCTCACCCTAAACCTGACCCTGGCCCTGACCCTAAACCTAACCATGACACTAACACTGACCACTACATAACCTTGTCCCTAACCCAAATGTGGACTTTGAACCAATACCTGATCCTGACCCTAAAACCTGACACTGGCTCTAAACTTCACCCTGACCCTGACCCAGGCCATGATCATAAACCTAACCCTGAGCCTAATAGTGATCCCCACCCTGACCTGAACACTAAACCTGAGCCTGGCTGTTAGCCTACCCTACTCTAACCCTAAATGTAACCCTGACCCTGACACTAACGCGGGCCCTACCCCGAATCCTATTGCTGAAACTAACCCTAACACTAACCCCTAACCTACCACGGACCCTGACCCTAACAAGTTCAAACCCTAACCATCAACCTAACGCTAACCCTAACACTAACGCTGAACTTTAACAATAACCCTGACCCTATAGCTGACTATGATCATAACCCTAACCCTGAACTTTGCCTATACCAGACACTGACCCTAAACCTAACCCTGAAAATTGCTATTAGGGACCCTGATCCTAAACCTGACCATGGCCCTGACCCTAAACCTAACCATGACAGTAACACTGACTACTGCATAACCTTGTCCCAACCCAAATGTGGACTTAGAACCAATACCTGATCCTGACCCTAAACCTGACACTGCCCTAAACTATACCCTGACCCTGACGCAGGCCATGACCATAAACCTAACCCTGACCCTAACACTGACCCTAATCCTGACCCTAACACTAACCCTGACACTGAATGTGAGCCTGATACTATCTCTACCACTAAACGTAACCCTGACCCTGACACTAACACGTGCCCTCCGCGAATCCTATCGCTGAAACTAACCCTAACACTAAACCCTAACCCTACCACGGACCCTGACCCTAACGAGGGCTAACCCTAAGTCTCAACCTAACTCTAACCCTAAACCTAACCCTAAACAAAAACAATAACCCGGACCCTATGCCTGATTATGATCATTACCCTTACCTGGAACTTTGCATATAGCATACCCTGACCCTAAATCTGACCCTGGCCCAGACTCTAAACAGAACCATGACCCTAACAATGACCACTAAATAATCATGTCCCTGACCCGAATGTGGACTTTAAACCAATACCTGAACCTGACCGTAAACCTGACACTGGCCCTAGACTTCACCATGACCCTGACCCAGGCAAAGACTATAAACCTAACCCTGACTCTAACAGTGATGCTGACACTGACCCTAACACTAACCCTGACATTGAATGGGAGCCTGACCCTAACTCTAACCCTAAACGTAACCCGCACCCTGACACTAACACGGGCCCTGACCCGAAACCTAATGCTGAACCTAACCCTAAAACTAACCCCTAACATTATCCCTGACACTGACCCAAACCCGGTCTAACCCTAACCCTCAACCTAGCTCTAACCCTAACCCTAAACCCACTTTAACAATTATCCTAACCCTCTCCCTGAACCTGATCATAACCCTAACTCTAAACATTGCCTATGTCAGAACTTAACCTTAAAACTGACCCTGGCCTTAACCTTAACTCTGACCGTAACCCTGACTGTAAACCTAACTCTGACCCAATCCGTGATCCTGAACAGAATCGTCACCCTAAATCTCACCCTGATCCTGAACCTACTCATAAAACAGAACCTAAACATAAAGCTGGCCTTACCATAACCATGAACCTAACCCTGACCCTAACCCTGACAATAAACCTGTCCCAAATCTAAACCTGACCCTGACATGAACCTTGTCCCCACACCAAAACTTGAACCTGACTCTAAATCTGACCATGACACTGAACCTGACCCTAAAACTAACCATCATCCTAACACTGACCCTGTCCCTGACTGTGACCGTAACGCTAACCGTGACCCCCTACTGACCCTAAACCTAACCATGAAACTAACTCTAACCCTGACCCCTACCCTAAGCTTTACGGTAAGCCTGACCTCAACGACGTCTAACCCTAACCCTGACCCTAAGTCTTTCTTAACCCTAACCCTAACACTAACCTAGTCTAAACCCAGCTCTGTTCCTTCCAGCGGGGACAACAGCTGCACCTAGTCCTCCCAGGGGGTGGGAGGAGGCTGTATGGGGGTCACTGCATGGGCACTGCGTTGAGTGGAGTGGAGTGTGAGCCTTGAGCAGCTTGGGGACCAGTGGCTCAGGGAGCTCTGGTGGAGCAGGAAGTTCGGTAAGGAGCCCCCAGGCAGTGGTGACCTCACTTCCCTGATGACAGAGCCCAAGGGAATTGAAACCCACGTATCCAGGCACCCCATTACAGAGAAACCCCCAATGCCCAGCTCATATCTAGGCACATCCTAAAGGAAGCGACATGTTCTTCTGCTGTACTGAAGCTGAGAGGATGCAGGGAGAAGACAGCTCGCCCGCCAGACAAGTCCCCTACCTGGCAGGTCATATCAGATTTCCCCAACGCTTCAGGCCCTTTGGTTAATAAACTCAAAAGGGGACACCAGGGGGCTCAGAGTCAGAGAGTCCCACACCTTCTTATTGACCAGTGTAGCCCTAGGTCTCCTCCCTGTCTCTGCTCTGTGTGTGTGTGTGTGTGTGTGTGTGTGTGTGCTGTGTGTGTGTGCCACTGGGTTTCTGTGTCTGTGTGTAAAGAGGACCTGGCTATGACATCGTGGGTGGAGATGACCCAAGCAGGATCAGGCTGATGAGGGTTTAGATATCTGGTGGGCAAGTCATGTTCACACCCCAGTTTAAGGCTGGTTAAGTTGGATCGGGTGTAGGGTATACACCCTTCTGCCCAGGGTTTATCATGAGACCCTGAACGGATGGGTCCATGACCCAGGATCAGGGCTAACCCTAACAGAACCACTAACCCTGACCCTGAAAAACTGACTGTGAGCCTGCCCTATACCTAACCCAAGCCCTGACCCTGACCCTGACCCTGACCCTGACTGTGATCCTGACCTGAACCCTAAACCTAAACCTAAGCCTGACACTGACCCTGATGTGGACCCTGAACCCAAACCTAACTCTGACATTACCATAAACATGACTGAAACCTAACTAGGACCCTGACCCTGACCCTAATCCTAATCCTGATGCTGACCTAACCCGGACGCTAACCCTAAGCTTGAACGTGACTGTGAGCCTGACGCTAGCCCTAAAACTAAAGGTAACTCTAATCATGAACCTCTACGGACCCTGAACCTAAACCTAACGCTGAACCTGACCCTAACAATAACCCCTACCCTAAACCAAACCCTAACCCTGACCTTATGCTGTCTCACCCACCCTAACCATAACCCTACTTCTAAATCTAACCCAAACCCCATCCCAAACACTACTGCCAAAACCTAAGTGTGACACTGAACCGAATATTGACCCTATACCAAACCTGACCCTCAACCTGACCCTGGCCCTGACCTTCATCTGACCGTGACCCTGACCCTAATCCAAACCATGACACTACACTAACCACTACATAATCCTGTCCCTGACCCGAATGTGGATTTTAAAACAACCTGAACCTGAACCTGACCCTCAACCTGACACTGGTGCTAAACTTCACCCTGAGCGTGACCCAGACCATGACCATAAACCTAACCTTTACCCTAACAGTGACCCCGACCCTGACCTGAAAACTAAAACCTGACCCTGACTGTGAGCCTGACCTTAACTCGAACCATAAATGTAACTCTGACCCTGACGCTGACACTGGCCCTCCTCGAATCCTAATCGCTGATGCTAACCCTAACACTAACCCCTAAACCTACCACGGACACTGACCCTAACAAATTCTTACCCTAACAGTCAACCTAACGCTAACCCTAACACTAACCCTAAACTTAAACAATAACCATGACCCTATACCTGATAATGATCATAACCCTACCCCGGAACTTTGCCTATACCAGACCCTGACCCTAAATCACCCTCACCCTGACCCTAAACCTAACCATGACCCTCACAATGACCACAATATAACCCTGTCCCTGACCCGAATGTGGACTTTAAACCAATACCTGATCCTACCATAAACCTGACACTGGCCCTAGACTTCACCCTGACCCCGACCCAGGCAAAGACCATAAACATAACTCTGACCCAAACAATGACCCAGACCCTGAAACTAACACTAAACCTGACACTGAATAAGAGCCTGACCCTAACTCTAACCCTAAACGTAACCCTGACACTGACACTAACATGGCCCCTGACACGAAACCTAAGGCTGAACCTAACCCTAAAAAAACCCCTAACATTATCCCTGACACTGACCCTAACCCAGTCTAACCCTAACCCTCAACCTATCTCTAAGCCTAACTCTAACCTCACTTTAACAATTATCCTGACCCTCTCTCTGAACCTGATCATAACCCTAACTCTGAACATTGCCTATGTCAGAACTTAACCTCAAAACTGACCCTGGCCTTGACCTTAACACTGACCCTAACCCTGACTGTAAACCTAACTCTGACCCAATCCGTGAGCCTGAACAGATTAGTAACCCTAAAGCTAACCCTGATCCTGAATCTACTCATAAAACAGATCCTAAACATAAAGCTGACCTTACCATCACCATGAACCTAACCCTGACCCTGACCCTAACCCTGACACTAAACCTGTCCCAAACCTAACCTTGACCTGACATGACCTTGCCCCCAAACCAAAACTTGAACCTGACCCGAAAACTGACCATGACCCAAAATCTTACCCTAAACGTAACCGTGAGCCTAACACTGACCCTGAGCCTGACTCTGACCGTAACGCTAATCCTGAACCTACTGTGAGCCAGACCCTAAACCTAACCATGAACCTAACCCTAACCCTGACCCCTACCCTAAGCCTTATGCTAACCCTGACCCCAAAGACGTCTAACCCTAACCCTGACCCTAATTCTTTCTTAACCCTAACCCTAACACTAACCTGGTCTAAATCCAGCTCTTTTCCATCCAGTGGGGAAAAAACAGCTGCACGCAGGCCTCCCAGGGGCTGTGGGGAGGCTGTATAGGGGTCACAGGATGGGCACTGCATTGAGTGGAGTGTGAGCCTTGAGCAGCGTGGGGACCGGCGGCTCAGGGAGCTCTGGTGGAGCAGGAAGTTCGGTAAGGAACCCCCAGGCAATGGTGACCTCACTTCCTTGACGAAGGGCCCAAGGGAATTGCAACCCACGTATCCAGGCATCCCATTACAGAGAAACGCCCTCCCCAGCTCTATCTAGGCACATCCTAAAGGAAGCGACATGTTCTTCTGCTGTACTGAAGCCGAGAGAATGCAGGGAGAAGAGACCTGGCCCGTCTGACACGTCCCCTCCCTGGCAGGTCATATCAGGTTTCCCCAATGCCTCAGGCCCTTTGGCTAAAAAATCAAAAGGGGACACCAGGGGGCTCATATCAGAGAGTCCCACACCTTCTGATCCACTCGTATAGGCTTAGGTCTGCTCCCCGCTGTGTGTGGGTGTGTGTGTGGGGGGGGGGTGCCTCTGTGTGTCTGTGTGTCTGTGTGTCAAGAGGTCCTGGCTATGCCATCGAGGGTGGAGATGCCCCAAGCAGGATCAGGCTGATGAGGGCTTAGATATCTGGTGGTCAAGTCATGTTCACACCCCAGTTTAAGGCTGGTTAAGAGGGATCGGGTGTAGGGTCTACACCCTTCTGCCCAGGGTTTATCCTGAGACCCTGAACGGATGGGTCCATGACCCAGGATCAGGGCTAACCCTAACAGTAACCACTAACCCTGACCCTGACCCTGACTGACTGTGAGACTGCCCCAAACCCTAACCCAAGCCCTGACCCTGACCCTGACCCTGACCCTGATCCTGACCTGACCTGAACCCTAAACATAAACCTAAGCCTGACACTGACCCCTATGTGGACCCTGAACCTTAGCCTAACTCTGACATTACTGTAACCATGACTCAATCCTAACCAGGTCCCTGACCCTGACTCTAATCCTAACCCTGACGCTGACCTAACCCGGACCCTAAACCTAATCCTGACCGTGACTTGTGCTTGACCTTAACCCTAAACCTAATGGTAACTCTAACCATGACCCTAACAAGGACCCTGAACATACACATCTTGCTGACCCTGACCTTAACACTAAACCCTAACCTAAACAAAACCCTAACCCTGACCTTACGATATCTATCCCTAATCCTAAACATAACCCTACTTCTAACTCTAACCCTAACCCCAATCCCAAACCCTACCGACAAAACCTAACTGTGACAGTGAATCGAACATTGACCCTATACGAAAGCCTGACCCTCAACCTGACCCTGGCCCTGACATTTACCGGACCCTGACTCTGACCCTAATCCTAACCTTGACACTACCTCTGACAACTACATAAACCTGTCCCAGACCCGAATGTGGACTTTAAACCTATACCTGAACCTGACCCTAAACAGGGCACTGGTGCTAATCTTCACCCTGACCCTGACCCAGACCATGACGATAACCTAACCCTGACCCTTACAGTGACCGTGAAATCAACTGAACACTAAACCTGACCCTGACTGTGAGACTGAAACTAACTCTGACCCTAAATGTAACCGTGACCCTGACACTAACATGGGCCCTCCCACGAAACGTATCTCTGAACCTAACCCTAACACAAAACCCCTAACCGTACCGCGGACCCTGACCCCAATAAGTTCTAACCCTAACCGTCAACCTAACGCTAAATGTAAAACTATCCCTAAACATTAACAATAACCCTGACCCTATACATGGACTCTGATCATAACCCTAACCCTGAAATTTGCCTATACCAGACCCTGACCCTAAACCGGACAGTGGACCTGACCCTTAACCTAACCATGAACCTAACAATGACCACTACATAACCCTGTCCCTGACACGAATGTGGACTTTAAACTAATACCTGATCCTGACCGTAAACCTGACACTGGCCCTAGACTTCACCCTGACCCCGACCAGGCAAAGACCAGAAACCTAAGCCTGACCCTAACAGTGACCCTGACCCTCACCCTAACAATAAACCTGACACTGAAAGTAAGCCTGAACCTATCTCTAACCCTAAACGAAACCCTGACCCTGACACTAACACGGGCCCTGACCCGAAACCTAACGCTGAACCTAACCCTAAACCTAACCACTAACATTATTCCTGACACTGACCCTAACCCGGTCTAACCCTAACACGCAACCTACCTCTAACCCTAAGCCTAACTACACTTTAACAATAATCCTGACCCTCTCCCTGAACCTGATCATAACCCTAACTCTGTACTTTGCCTATGTCAGACCTTAACCTTAAAACTGACCCTGGCCTTGACCTTAATACTGACCCTAAACCTGACTGTTAACCTAACTCTGACTCAATCCGTGATCCTGAACAGAATAGTAACCCTAAAGCTAACCCTGATCCTGAACCTACTCATGAAACAGAACCTAAAAATAAAGCTGACCTTACCATAACCATGAACCTAAACCTGACCCTGACCCTAACCCTGACACTAAACCTGTCCCAAACCTAACCCTGACCTGACATGACCTTGCCCCCAAACCAAACCAAAACTTGGACTGGACCGTAAATCTGATCATGACCCTGCCTGGACATAAACCTAACTCTCAGCCTAACACTGACCCTGACCCTGACTCTGACCGTAAGGCTAACCCTGAACCTACTGTGATCATGACACTAAACCTAACCATGAACCTAACCCTAACCCTGACCCCTACCTTAAGCCTTACGCTAACCCTGACTCCAAAGACGTCTAACCCTAACTCTGACCCAACGTCATCTCTTCCCAATTCGGTTTTCAGGCTTCAGAACCTAGACGTTTTCTCCAAACACTGCCCAGGGGTGAACATGAGGCAGAAATTTGAAATCCTTCCCCATGGCAAGAAATCTTGTGGTTGGCGTGTTGCCCAACGTTCAGTGCAGTTGATAGCAGTGTGGCCCTTTGACCCCGCCATGCTTGAGGGCTGCGTTGGTCACAAATATGCATTGTGACCCTCAGCGTGAGCCCAGTCTCCAAGTAAGGTCTCTCAGTGCCTGGACCAAGAGACGGCATATTGGGCTTGCCATGCCCCTAGGCCCCAACTTTTAACCATAGTTCGTGTTGTCCATTCGCCCCTCCCCAGTGCTCTGCTTTAGAATGAGGTAACCAAACTGAAAGGACTCCTCCCATCCCACAGATTGACCCCAAATTGGGATCGGGCCAAATCCACAGAGAGGAAGACTCATCCATGGCCCATGAGGCCTCCCCGACATTCCACGCCCATCGTTGACACAAAATCCAGAGACAAAAGCCTGAATAAGCGCCTCACACTCGCTCTGTCTTCATATCCCAAAGAGATCCACTCACGATCTGTAGATCGGGACTGCCATACCTACGTCCCCAAAACAAGCCGAGTGTGTGTTTTCAGACTTCTATCCCCACATTCCTGGCTTCCACACCCTCCAGCCTGGGGACCCTGGAGCCACACATCAGGTCTGTGCCTCTCAACTCCACAGGAATTCTGCCCCTTCCATTAACCACAATCATACAAACTCGGAGAAACCTCCAAAATCCCCAAGGCCATCCCCATAGTATAGAACGCCCAGGACAAACAAGGGCTGCCTGGAACCAGCTGAGCATCCATCTCCACTCATACTGTAGATGGATGTCCCCAGAGAAGGAGATTGAACGGGACAGGGCCCTAGGCCCTAATGGGGTCCATTGTTTTGGTTTCCTGCTATCTCTCATCAGAGGCCTGGTTTCCAATATCAGCATGTGGGGCTTTCCTGAGGCACCAATCAGATCAAATCTAGTCTCCACATGGGAAACTTGTCTTTTGGAGATGATGCAAAACCTCTGCTTAGGAGAAGCATTCAGGTTCCGTGTGCCACCGCCCCGTGCCAAGGTCTTCATGCACACAAACCCACAATAGGACCCATCCTCAGGAGAGTCCATTACAACTCAGCCCCCTCCGTTGCTCCCCTAGAGCTAGCATATCAAAACTGTCTATTAACTAGGAGACAGAATCGAGGCAGTCTGCCCAGGGTTCCATCCTTCGATCCCTGCTTTGCTGTCGTTCCATATGAAACATCCTGCAGCGATCCAACAGATCTCAATTTTTGATCAGAAAAAATCCTTGTGGCTTGGAGCATATCCCAACTCCCCTCCTGGGTAAACCTCCATGGCCTCGAGATGCTGCCCCCTTCAAGAAAGGACCATAATGGACAGAAACTCCAACCTGAGCCTAGGTCTGAACCCTCCCTGACTTCAGATGCACGAAGTCCCGATTCAGATGTGCAGATAGTGCCTGCCGTGCCCTCGCCCCGAAACCTACGCCTAACTTGTGTTCTCATTCTTCCGTCCTCACACTCCTTGCCCAAAGGGCATCCAGTTTGGGAATTCCGGAGCCACAAAGCAGCACTCTGCCTACCCTCCAGAAGAAAATCGTTGCCCTTGGGGCTACCCAGAAACACTAAATGAGGATCAAGCTGCACGGCACTCTCGACTCTCCCCCAATTATACAATAAACCCTGAAAACTAATGCCTGGTCTGACGCAGCCTAGGCCTGAACCTCCCGACCAACACTCAGCGACCTGGCTCCACACTGAGCACGTCGGACCTGTCATGGACTTAAGTCGTCATCTCTACCCAAGATCGGTTTTCAGACTACACAACCTAGACCTTAACTCCAATCACGGCCCAGCGGTGAAAAAGAGATGAAAAAAATCAGAACTACTACTTCCCCATTGCAAGAATAGAGGTGGTTGGCATGGAGCCCAACGTTCACTGTAGGAGCAACAGTGTGGACCATGATTCCCGCCCATGCTTGAGCGCCTAGAAGGCATAAACACACATTGTGACCCTCAGCGTGAGTTCTGTCCTCAAGGAAGGCCTCTCAGTGGCTGGAACTAACCATAATTCGGTTTGTCCATTCGCCCCTCCCCAGGGCTCTGCTTTGAAATGCCTCTTTTGGTGGGACACCTGAGGTAACCAAACTGAAAGGACTCCTCCCATCCCCAAGATGGACCCAAAACAATTGGGTACGTGCCAAATCCACAGAGAGGAAGACTTGTCCATGGCCCATGAGGCCTCCTCGTCATTCCACAGCCATTGTTGACACAAAAATCCAGGGACAAAAGCCTGAATAAATGCCTCACATTCACTCTTTCTTCATATCCTGAACAGTTCTCCTCACGGCCTGTAGATCGGGCCTGCCATACTTATCTCCCCAAATGTAAGCCGCGTTAGTGTTTTATACTTCTATCCCCACGCTCCTAGCCCACACACCCTCCAGGCTGGGGCCCCTGGATCCACACATCAGGTCTGTGCCTGCCCACTCCACTGGAATTCTGCCCATTCACTTGACCACACGCCTCCAAATTAGGAGAAACCTCCACAGTCCCTGAAGCCATCCCAATTGTGTAGGCCGCCCGGGACAAACAAGGGCGTCTGACAACAGCTGAGCATCTACCTCCACTCATACCGTAGTTGGATGTCACCAGGGTAGTAGATTGAACCTCACAGGTCCCTAGGCCGTAATCGGATCCAAGGCTTTGGTTTCCAGGCTTCTCTCCTCAGAGGCATGTTTTCAAATACCAGCATGCGGGGGTTTCCGGAGGCAAATCTTGTCTCGACATGGGAAAATAGCAGGCTGGAACTGTGTCAAAACTTCCGGTTAGGAGAATCCTTCAGGGCCCGGTGCCACCACCCCTTTCCAAGGTCTCCATGGACACAAACCCACATTAGGTTCCATCTGCAGGAGAGTCCATTTCAACTCTGGCTTCTCGGTTGCTCCGCCAGAGCCAGCAGATAGAACCTGTCTTGTCGCTAGGAGACGATTGAGATGCGAGGCGGCTTGCCCAGGGCTCCGCCCTTAGAACCCTGCTCTGGCGTCGTTCCATATGGAACGTCCTGGACCCATCCAAAAGGTCTCAAATGTCCTGCAGAAGGAATCCTTGCGTTTTGGAGCATCTCACAACTCCCAACGTGGGAAAACCGTGATGGCTTTCTGAAACCCCCACCCCCTTTCTGAAGGGGAAATCATGGACAGGAACTCCAACCTGAGCCAACGTCTGATCCTCGCCCTGAATTCAGATGCACGACATCTCGATGCAGCTCTGCAGAGTGTGCCGGCCTTGCCCTCGCCCTTAAACCTATGTGAAACTTCTGTTCTCCAATGTCCGTCCTCACACTCCTGGCCCCCAAGACCTCACGTTTGGCAATTCTGCACCCACCAGGCAGCACTCTGCCTGCCCTCCAGATATAAAAAGCAAAATGTTGCCCTATGGAGCTTCCCAGACACCCGAAATGAGGATAGACCTACACGGCACCCTTCTGTACACAAATTATATCGACAAATCTGGGCTCTAATACACTGTCTGACACAGCCTGAGCCCGGACTTCCTGACCAACACCCAGACAGCTGACCGCACACTGAGCACAACAGACCCGCCATGGCCTTAGCTCGTCATCTCTTCCCAACCTAGCTTCTCAGGCTTCAGGACATAGACCTTAACTCCACACCCCGCCAAGGGGTGAATGTGATGCAGAAATCAGAACTCCTCCTTCCCTATGGCAAGAAACCTTGTGGTTGGCATGTTGTCCCACGTTCAGTGTAGGAGAAACCAGCGTTCACCATGAGGCCCGGCCCATGCTTGAGTACGAAGAGGGCACAAACACGCATTGTGACCCTCAGCGTGATCCTGTCCTCTAGTAAGTCCTCTCAGTGGCTGGCCCATTAGACGTCAGAGACAAAATCTTGAGCAAGCGTCTCACACTCGCCCCCTTGTTCATATCCTGAAGAGTTCTCCTCACGGTCTGTAGATCAGTCCTGCAATACCTACGACCCGAAACCTAAGCCGGGTTTGTGTTTTCAGACAACTGTCCCCACAGCCCTGGCCCACAAAACCTACATGCACAGGTTCTTGGAGCCAAACCTGAGGACTGTACCTGGGATTTCTGCCCATTCCATTGGCCACAAACCTAGAAATAGGATGATAAACCTCCAAAGTGCCCGGGGCCATCACAATAGTGTTGACTGCCCAGGAAAAACAAGGGCGGTCTGACACCAGCTGAGCATCTACCTGCTTATAGACCCGTGGACAGATGTCCCCAGAGGTAAATTGGAATGAGCAGGCCCCTAGATCCTAATCGGATCCATTGCTTTGTTGTCCAGGCATCTCTCCTCAGAGGCCTGGATTCCAATAGCAGCATATGGCTGTTTCTTGAGGCACCCATCAGAACAAATCTCGTCTCCACGTGGGAATCATGCACGTTGGAGCTGTGTCAAAGCCTCTGGTTAGGAGAACCCTTCAGGGACCCTGTGCCACTGCCTCATTCCAAGTTCTCCATGGACACAAACCCACATTAGGACCCATCCACAAGAGAGTCCATTTCAACTCAACCCTCTCAGTTTCTCCCCCACATCCAGCAGATCTAACCTGTCTTGCCACTAGGACACAAGAGGAATGAGAGTCGGGCTTCCCAGCCATCCATCATTAGAACCTTACTCGGAATCGATCCGTATGGGAAAATCTGGAGCCAACCAACAGGTCTCAATCGCCCTGCAGAAGATTATTTACGGTTTGGAGCATCTCACAACTACCATCGTGGGAAAAATTCCATGGCCTCGTGATCCACCACCTCTTCATAAAGAGGGCCATAAGGGACAGAAACTCCAACCTGAGCGTTCGTCAGATCCTCACCTGATTTCAGATGCAGGAGATCTCGTTTCAGCTCTGCAGAGCGTACCTGCCATGCCCTCGCCCTGAAACCTAAGTTTGCTTGTGTTCTCAGACTTCTGTCCTCAACTCCTGGCCCACAAGCCCTCCAGTTTGGCAATTCCAGAACTACAATGCAGCCCTCTGCCTGCCGTCCAGAAGAAAAAACATTGCCCTCTGGGGCTAACCAGAAGCCCCAAAGGAGGATCAAACTTTTCGCCACATGACTGTACCCCAATTCTACAGGATGCCCTGGGCACTCCTGCCCTTTCTGTCACAGCCTGGGACTGGACCTCCCGACCCACACCCAGCCAGCTGGACTCACACTGAACACATCGGACCTGCCAAAGCCTTAGGTCGTCATCTCTTCCCAACGTCGGTTTTCAGGCTTCAGATCCTAGACGTTTTCTACAATCACTGCCCAGGGTTGAACATGAGGCAGAAATCAGAAATCCTTCCCCATGGCAAGAAATCTTGTGGTTAGCGTGTTGCCCAACGTTCAGTGTAGTTGATAGCATTTGGCCCTTTGACCCCGCCATAATTGAGGGCCGCGTTGGTCACAAATGCACAATGTGACCGTCAGCGTGAGCCCAGTCCCCAAGTAAGGTCTCTCAGTGGCTGGACCAAGAGATGGCATATTGGGCTTGCCATGCCCCTAGGCCCCAATTTTTAACCATAGTTCGTGTTGTCCATTCGCCCCTCCCCAGTGCTCTGCTTTAGAATGAGGTAACCAAACTGAAAGGACTACTCCCATCCCACAGATTGACCCCCAAATTGGTATCGGGCCAAATCCAAAGAGAGGAAGACTCATCCATGGCCCATGAGGCCACCCCGACATTCCACGCCCATCGTTGACACAAAATCCAGAGACAAAAGCCTGAATAAGCGCCTCACACTTGCTCTTTCTTCCTATCCCAAAGAGTTCCCCTCACGGTCTGTAGATCGGGACTGCCATACCTACGTCCCCAAAACAAGCCGAGTGTGTGTTTTCAGACTTCTATCCCCACATTCCTGGCTTCCACACCCTCCAGCCCTGGGGACTCTGGAGCCACACATCAGGTCTGTGCCTCTCAACTCCACGGGAATTCTGCCCCTTCCATTGACCACAATCATACAAACTCAGAGAAACCTCCAAAGTCCCCAAGGCCATCCCCATAGTATAGAACGCCCAGGACAAACAAGGGCTGCCTGGAACCAGCTGAGCATCCATCTCCACTCATACTGTAGATGGATGTCCCCAGAGAAGGAGATTGAACGGGACAGGGCCCTAGGCCCTAATGGGGTCCATTGTTTTGGTTTCCTGCTATCTCTCATCAGAGGCCTGGTTTCCAATATCAGCATGTGGGGCTTTCCTGAGGCACCAATCAGATCAAATCTAGTCTCCACATGGGAAACTTGTCTTTTGGAGATGACGCAAAACCTCTGGTTAGGAGAAGCATTCAGGGTCCGTGTGCCACCGCCCCGTGCCAAGGTCTCCATGCATACAAACCCACAATAGGAACCATCCACAGGAGAGTCCTTTTCAACTCAGCCCCTCCGTTGCTCCCCTAGAGCTAGCATATCAAAACTGTCTATTAACTAGGAGACAGTTAGAATCGATACAGTCTGCCCAGGGTTCCAACCTTCGATCCCTGCTATGCTGTCGTTCCGTATGAAACATCCTGGAGCGATCCAACAGATCTCAATTGTTGATCAGAAAAAATCCTTGTGGCTTGGAGCATATCCCAACTCCCCTCCTGGGTAAACCTCCATGGCTTCGAGATGCTGCCCCCTTCAAGAAAGGGCCATAATGGACAGAAACTCCAACCTGAGCCTAGGTCTGAACCTTCCCTGACTTCAGATGCACGAAGTCCCTATTCAGATGTGCAGATAGTGCCTGCCGTGCCCTCGCCCCGAATCCTACGCCTATCTTGTGTTCTTATTCTTCCGTCCTCACACTCCTTGCCCAAAGGATATCCGGTTTGGGAATTCCGGAGCCACAAAGCAGCACTCTGCCTCCCCTCCAGAAGAAAAAATCGTTGCCCTTGGGCTACCCAGAAACGCTAAATGAGGATCAAGCTGCACGGCTCTCGACTCTCCCCCCCCAATTATACAATATACCCTGAAAACTAATGCCTGGTCTGACGCAGCCTAGGCCTGAACCTCCGGCCAACACTCAGCGACCGGGCTCCACACTGAGCACGTCGGACCTGTCATGGACTTAAGTCGTCTCTTCCCAAGCTCGCTTTACAGACTACACAACTTAGACCTTAACTCAAACCACGGCCCAGCGGTGAAAGAGATGAAAAAAAATCAGAACTACTACTTCCCCATGGCAAGAATACATGTGGTTGGCATGGAGCCCAACGTTCAATGTAGGAGCAACAGTGTGGACCATGATTCCCGCCCATGCTTGAGCACGTAGAAGGCATAAACACACATTGTGACCCTCAGCGTGAGTTCTGTCCTCAAGGAAGGCCTCTCAGTGGCTGGAACTAACCATAGTTCGGTTTGTCCATTCACCCCTCCGCAGTGCTCTGCTTTGAAATCCCTCTTTTGGTGGGACACCTGAGGTAACCAAACTGAAAGGACTCCTCCCGTCCCCAAGATGGACCCAAAACAATTGGGTACGTGCCAAATCCACAGAGAGGAAGACTTGTCCATGGCCCATGAGGCCTCCTCGACATTCCACGGCCATTGTTGACACAAAATCCAGAGACAAAAGCCTGAATAAATGCCTCACACTCACTCTTTCTTCATATCCCGAAGAGTTCTCCTAACGGCCTGTAGATAGGGCCTGCCATACTTATGTCCCCAAACGTAAGCTGCGTTAGTGTTTTCAGACTTCTATCCCCACGCTCCTGGCCCACACACCCTCCAGGCTGGGGCCCCTGGAGCCACACATCAGGTCTGTGCCTGCCCACTCCAATGGAATTCTGCCCATTCACTTGACCACACACCTCCAAATTAGGAGAAACCTCCACAGTCCCTGAAGCCATCCCAATTGTGTAGGCCACCCGGGACAAACAAGGGCGTCTGACAACAGCTGAGCATCTACCTCCACTCATACCGTAGTTGGATGTCACCAGGGTAGTAGATTGAACCTCACAGGTCCCTAGGCCGTAATCGGATCCAAGGCTTTGGTTTCCAGGCTTCTCTCCTCAGAGGCATGTTTTCAAATACCAGCATGCAGGGGTTTCCGGAGGCAAATCTTGTCTCGACATGGGAAAATAGCAGGCTGGAACTGTGTCAAAACTTCCGGTTAGGAGAATCCTTCAGGGCCCGGTGCCACCACCCCTTTCCAAGGTCTCCATGGACACAAACCCACATTAGGATCCATCCGCAGGAGAGTCCATTTCAACTCTGGCTTCTCGGTTGCTCCGCCAGAGCCAGCAGATAGAACCTGTCTTGTCGCTAGGAGACGATTGAGATGCGAGGCGGCTTGCCCAGGGCTCCGCCCATAGAACCCTGCTCTGGCGTCGTTCCATATGGAACGTTCTGGACCCATCCAAAAGGTCTCAAATGTCCTGCAGAAGGAATCCTTGCGTTTTGGAGCATCTCACAACTCCCAACGTGGGAAAACCGTGATGGCTTTCTGAAGCCCCCCCACCCCCCCTTTCTGAAGGGGAAATCATGGACAGGAACTCCAACCTGAGCCAACGTCTGATCCTCGCCCTGAATTCAGATGCACGACATCTCGATGCAGCTCTGCAGAGTGTGCCAGCCTTGCCCTCGCCCTTAAACCTATGTGAAACTTCTATTCTCCAATGTCCGTCCTCACACTCCTGGCCCCCAAGACCTCACGTTTGGCAATTCTGCACCCACCAGGCAGCACTCTGCCTGCCCTCCAGATAAAAAGCAAAATGTTGCCCTATGGAGCTTCCCAGACACCCGAAATGAGGATAGACCTACACGGCACCCTTCTGTACACAAATTATATCGACAAATCTGGGCTCTAATACACTGTCTGACACAGCCTGAGCCCGGACTTCCTGACCAACACCCAGACAGCTGACCGCACACTGAGCACAACAGACCCGCCATGGCCTTAGCTCGTCATCTCTTCCCAACCTAGCTTCTCAGGCTTCAGGACATAGACCTTAACTCCACACCCCGCCAAGGGGTGAATGTGATGCAGAAATCAGAACTCCTCCTTCCCTATGGCAAGAAACCTTGTGGTTGGCATGTTGTCCCACGTTCAGTGTAGGAGAAACCAGCGTTCACCATGAGGCCCGGCCCATGCTTGAGTACGAAGAGGGCACAAACACGCATTGTGACCCTCAGCGTGATCCTGTCCTCTAGTAAGTCCTTTCAGTGGCTGGACCATTAGACGTCATAATGGGCTTACCATGCTCCTAGTCCCCAAGTTTTAACCAGCTTTCTGGTTGTCCAGTCGCCCCTCCCCAGGGCTCTGCCCTGGACACTCTCTTTTGGTGGGACAACTGAGGTAAAAACAAAACAAAATGGACTCCTCCCATCTCAAAGAATAGCCCCAAACTCTTGGGATCGGGCCAAATGCCCAGAGAGGAAGACTCGTCCATGGCCCATGAGGCCACCCGGACATTCCACGGCCATCAGTGACACAATATCCAGAGACAAAATCTTGAGCAAGCGTCTCACACTCGCCCCCTTGTTCATATCCTGAAGAGTTCTCCTCACGGTCTGTAGATCAGTCCTGCAATACCTACGACCCGAAACCTATGCCGGGTTTGTGTTTTCAGACAACTGTCCCCACAGCCCTGGCCCACAAAACCTACAGGCACAGGTTCTTGGAGCCAAACCTGAGGACTGTACCTGGGATTTCTGCCCATTCCATTGGCCACAAACCTAGAAATAAGATGATATACCTCCAAAGTGCCCGGGGCCATCACAATAGAGTTGACTGCCCAGGAAAAACAAGGGCGGTCTGACACCAGCTGAGCATCTACCTGCTTATAGACCCGTGGACAGATGTCCCCAGAGGTAAATTGGAATGAGCAGGCCCCTAGATCCTAATCGGATCCATTGCTTTGTTGTCCAGGCATCTCTCCCCAGAGGCCTGGATTCCAATAGCAGCATATGGCTGTTTCTTGAGGCACCCATCAGAACAAATCTCGTCTCCACGTGGAAATCATGCACGTTGGAGCTGTGTCAAAGCCTCTGGTTAGGAGAATCTTTCAGGGACCCTGTGCCACTGCCTCATTCCAAGTTCTCCATGGACACAAACCCACATTAGGACCCATCCACAAGAGAGTCCATTTCAACTCAACCCTCTCAGTTTCTCCCCCAGATCCAGCAGATCTAACCTGTCTTGCCACTAGGACACAAGAGGAATGAGAGTCGGGCTTCCCAGCCATCCATCCTTAGAACCCTACTCGGAATCGATCCGTATGGGAAGTCCTGGAGCCAACCAACAGGTCTCAATCGCCCTGCAGAAGAATCTTTACGGTTTGGAGCATCTCACAACTCCCATCGTGGGAAAATTTCCATGGCCTCGTGATCCACCACCTCTTCATGTAGAGGGCCATAAGGGACTTAAACTCCAACCTGAGCGTTCATCAGATCCTCACCTGATTTCAGATGCACGAGATCTCGTTTCAGCTCTGCAGAGCGTACCTGCCATGCCCTCGCCCAGAAACCTAAGGTTGCCTGTGTTTCAGACTTCTGTCCTCAACTCCTGGCCCACAAGCCCTCCAGTTTGGCAATTCTAGAACTACAATGCAGCCCTCTGCCTCCCGTGCAGAAGAAAAAACATTGCCCTCTGGGGCTAACCAGTAGCCCCAAAGGAGGATCAACCTTTTCGCCACGTGACTGTACCCCAATTCTGCAGGATGCCCTGGGCACTCATGCCCATTCTGTCACAGCCTGAGCCTGGACCTCCCGACCCACACCCAGCCAGCTGGACTCACACTGAACACATCGGACCTGCCAAAGCCTTAGGTCGTCATCTCTTCCCAACTTCGGTTTTCAGGCTTCAGAACCTAGACTTTTTCTCCAATCACTGCCCAGGGTTGAACATGAGGCAGATATCAGAAATCCTTCTCCATGGCAAGAAATCTTGTGGTTGGCGTGTTGCCCAACGTTCAGTGCAGTTGATAGCAGTGTGGCCCTTTGACCCCGCAATGCTTGAGGGCCGCGTTGGTCACAAATACGCATGGTGGCCCTCAGCGTGAGCCCAGTCCCCAAGTAAAGTCTCTCAGTGGCTGGACCAAGAGACGGAATATTGGGCTTGCCATGCCCCTAGGCCCCAATTTTTTTAACCATAGTTCGTGTTGTCCATTCGCTCCTACCCAGTGCTCTGCTTTAGAATGAGGTAACCAAACTGAAAGGACTCCTCCCATCCCACATATTGACCCCTAAATTGGGATCGGGCCAAATCCACAGAGAGGAAGACTCATCCATGGCCCATGAGGCCTCCCCGACATTCCACGCCCATCGTTGACACAAAAACCAGAGACAAAAGCCTGAATAAGCGCCTCACACTCGCTCTTTCTTCCTATCCCAAAGAGTTCCCCTCACGGTCTGTAGATCGGGACTGCCATACCTACGTCCCCAAAACAAGCCGAGTGTGTGTTTTCAGACTTCTACCCCACATTCCTGGCTTCCACACCCTCCAGCCTGGGGACCCTGGAGCCACACATCAGGTCTGTGCCTCTCAACTCCACGGGAATTCTGCCCCTTCCATTGACCACAATCATACAAACTCGGAGAAACCTCCAAAGTCCCCAAGGCCATTCCCATAGTATAGAACGCCCAGGAAAAACAAGGGCTGCCTGGAACCAGCTGAGCATCCATCTCCACTCATACTGTAGATGGATGTCCCCAGAGAAGGAGATTGAATGGTTCAGGGCCCTAGGCTCTAATGGGGTCCATTGTTTTGGTTTCCTGCTATCTCTCATCAGAGGCCTGGATTCCAATATCAGCATGTGGGGCTTTCCTGAGGCACCAATCAGATCAAATCTAGTCTCCACATGGGAAACTTGTCTTTTGGAGATGACGCAAAACCTCTGGTTAGGAGAAGCATTCAGGGTCCGTGTGTCACAGCTCCGTGTCAGGGTCTCTATGCACACAAACCCACAATAGGTCCCATCCGCAGTAGAGTCCATTTCAACTCAGCCCCTTCCGTTGCTCCCCTAGAGCTAGCATATCAAAACTGTCTATTAACTGGGAGACAGTTAGAATCGATACAGTCTGCCCAGGGTTCCATCCTTCGATCCCTGCTTTGCTGTCGTTCCTTATGAAACATCCTGGAGCGATCCAACAGATCTCAATTGTTGATCAGAAAAAAATCCTTGTGGCTTGGAGCATATCCCAACTCCCCTCCTGGGTAAACCTCCATGGCTTCGAGATGCTGCCCCCTTCAAGAAAGGGCCATAATGGACAGAAACTCCAACCTGAGCCTAGGTCTGAACCCTCCCTGAATTCAGATGTACGAAGTCGCGATTCAGATGTGCAGAGAGTGCCTGCCGTGCCCTCGTCCCGGAACCTACGCCTAACTTGTGTTCTCATTCTTCCGTCCTCACACTCCTTGCCCAAAGGGCATCCAGTTTGGGAATTCCGGAGCCACAAAGCAGCACTCTGCCTGCCCTCCAGAAGAAAAACGTTGCCCTTGGGACTACCCAAAAACGCTAAATGAGGATCAAGCTGCACGGCACTCGACTCTCCCCCAATTATACAATATACCCTGAAAACTAATGCCTGGTCTGACGCAGCCTAGGCCTGAACCTCCCGACCAACACTCAGCGACCTGGCTCCACACTGAGCACGTCGGACCTGTCATGGACTTACGTCGTCTCTTCCCAAGCTCGGTTTTCAGACTACACAACCTAGACCTTATCTCCAATCACGGCACAGCGGTGAAAAAGATGAAAAAAAAATCAGAACTACTACTTCCCCATGACAAGATAACATGTGGTTGGCATGGAGCCAAACGTTCAGTGTAGGAGCAACAGTGTGGACCATGATTCCCGCCCATGCTTGAGCGCCTAGAAGGCATAAACACACATTGTGGCCCTCAGCATGAGTTCTGTCCTCAAGGAAGGCCTCTCAGTGGCTGGAACTAACCATAGTTCGGTTTGTCCATTCACCCCTCCGCAGGGCTCTGCTTTGAAATCCCTCTTTTGGTGGGACACCTGAGGTAACCAAACTGATAGGACTCCTCCCATCCCACAGATTGACCCCCAAATTGGGATCGGGCCAAATCCACAGAGAGGAAGACTCATCCATGGCCCATGAGGCCTCCCCGACATTCCACGCCCATCGTTGACACAAAATCCAGAGACAAAAGCCTGAATAAGCGCCTCACACTCGCTCTTTCTTCCTATCCCAAACAGTTCCCCTCACGGTCTGTAGATCGGGACTGCCATACCTAAGTCCCCAAAACAAGCCAAATGTGTGTTTTCAGACTTCTATCCCCACATTCCTGGCTTCCACACCCTCCAGCCTGGGGACCCTGGAGCCACACATCAGGTCTGTGCCTCTTAAGTCCACGGGAATTCTGCCCCTTCCATTGACCACAATCATAAAACTCGGAGAAACCTCCAAAGTCCCCAAGGCCATTCCCATAGTATAGAATGCCCAGGAAAAACAAGGGCTGCCTGGAACCAGCTGAGCATCTATCTCCACTCATACTGTAGATGGATGTCCCCAGAGAAGGAGATTGAATGGTTCAGGGCCCTAGGCCCTAATGGGGTCCATTGTTTTGGTTTCCTGCTATCTCTCATCAGAGGCCTGGATTCCAATATCAGCATGTGGGGCTTTCCTGAGGCACCAATCAGATCAAATCTAGTCTCCACATGGGAAACTTGTCTTTTGGAGATGACGCAAAACCTCTGGTTAGGAGAAGCATTCAGGGTCCGTGTGTCACAGCTCCGTGTCAGGGTCTCTATGCACACAAACCCACAATAGGTCCCATCCGCAGTAGAGTCCATTTCAACTCAGCCCCTTCCGTTGCTCCCCTAGAGCTAGCATATCAAAACTGTCTATTAACTGGGAGACAGTTAGAATCGATACAGTCTGCCCAGGGTTCCATCCTTCGATCCCTGCTTTGCTGTCGTTCCTTATGAAACATCCTGGAGCGATCCAACAGATCTCAATTGTTGATCAGAAAAAATCCTTGTGGCTTGGAGCATATCCCAACTCCCCTCCTGGGTAAACCTCCATGGCTTCGAGATGCTGCCCCCTTCAAGAAAGGGCCATAATGGACAGAAACTCCAACCTGAGCCTAGGTCTGAACCCTCCCTGAATTCAGATGTACGAAGTCGCGATTCAGATGTGCAGAGAGTGCCTGCCGTGCCCTCGTCCCGGAACCTACGCCTAACTTGTGTTCTCATTCTTCCGTCCTCACACTCCTTGCCCAAAGGACATCCAGTTTGGGAATTTCAGAGCCACAAAGCAGGACTCTGCCTGCCCTCCAGAAGAAAAACGTTGCCCTTGGGGCTACCCAGAAAAGTTAAAAGAGGATCAAGCTGCACGGCACTCGACTCTCCCCCAATTATACAATATACCCTGAAAACTAATGCCTGGTCTGACGCAGCCTAGGCCTGAACCTCCCGACCAACACTCAGCGACCTGGCTCCATACTGAGCACGTCGGACCTGTCATGGACTTAAGTCGTCATCTCTTCCCACGCTCGTTTTTCAGACTACACAACCTAGACCTTAACTCAAATCACGGCACAGCGGTGAAAGAGATGAAAAAAAATCAGAACTACTACTTCCCCATGGCAAGAATACATGTGGTTGGCATGGAGCACAACGTTAAGTGTAGGAGCAACAGTGTGGACCATGATTCCCGCCCATGCTTGAGCGCCTAGAAGGCATAAACACACATTGTGACCCTCAGCGTGAGTTCTGTCCTCAAGGAAGGCCTCTAAGTGGCTGGAACTAACCATAATCGGTTTGTCCATTCACCCCTCCGCAGTGCTCTGCTTTGAAATCTCTCTTTTGGTGGGACACCTGAGGTAACCAAACTGATAGGACTCCTCCTATCCCCAAGATGGACCCAAAACAATTGGGTACGTGCCAAATCCACAGAGAGGAAGACTTGTCCATGGCCCATGAGGCCTCCTCGACATTCCACGGCCATTGTTGACACAAAATCCAGAGACAAAAGCCTGAATAAATGCCTCACACTCACTCTTTCTTCATATCCCGAAGAGTTCTCCTAACGGCCTGTAGATGGGGCCTGCCATACTTATTTCCCCAAACGTAAGCCGCGTTAGTGTTTTCAGAATTCTATCCCCACGCTCCTGGCCCACACACCCTCCAGGCTGGGGCCCCTGGAGCCACACATCAGGTCTGTGCCTGCCCACTCCACTGGAATTCTGCCCATTCACTTGACCACACGCCTCCAAATTAGGAGAAACCTCCACAGTCCCTGAAGCCATCCCAATTGTGTAGGCCGCCCGTGACAAACAAGGGCGTCTGACAACAGCTGAGCATCTACCTCCACTCATACCGTAGTTGGATGTCACCAGGGTAGTAGATTGAACCTCACAGGTCCCTAGGCCGTAATCGGATCCAAGGCTTTGGTTTCCAGGCTTCTCTCCTCAGAGGCATGTTTTCAAATACCAGCATGCGGGGGTTTCCGGAGGCAAATCTTGTCTCGACATGGGAAAATAGCAGGCTGGAACTGTGTCAAAACTTCCGGTTAGGAGAATCCTTCAGGGCCCGGTGCCACCACCCCTTTCCAAGGTCTCCATGGACACAAACCCACATTAGGATCCATCCGCAGGAGAGTCCATTTCAACTCTGGCTTCTCGGTTGCTCCGCCAGAGCCAGCAGATAGAACCTGTCTTGTCGCTAGGAGATGATTGAGATGCGAGGCATCTTGCCCAGGGCTCCGCCCTTAGAACCCTGCTCTGGCGTCGTTCCATATGGAACGTCCTGGACACATCCTAAAGGTCTCAAATGTCCTGCAGAAGGAATCCTTGCGTTTTGGAGCATCTCACAACTCCCAACGTGGGAAAACCGTGATGGCTTTCTGAAGCCCCCACCCCCTTTCTGAAGGGGAAATCATGGACCGGAACTCCAACCTGAGCCAACATCTAATCCTCGCCCTGAATTCAGATGCACGACATCTCGATGCAGCTCTGCAGAGTGTGCCGGCCTTGCCCTCGCCCTTAAACCTATGTGAAACTTCTGTTCTCCAATGTCCGTCCTCTCACTCCTGGCCCCCAAGACCTCACGTTTGGCAATTCTGCACCCACCAGGCAGCACTCTGCCTGCCCTCCAGATAAAAAGCAAAATGTTGCCCTATGGAGCTTCCCAGACACCCGAAATGAGGATAGACCTACACGGCACCCTTCTGTACACAAATTATATCGACAAATCTGGGCTCTAATACACTGTCTGACACAGCCTGAGCCCGGACTTCCTGACCAACACCCAGACAGCTGACCGCACACTGAGCACAACATACCCGCCATGGCCTTAGCTCGTCATCTCTTCCCAACCTAGCTTCTCAGGCTTCAGGACATACTCCTTAACTCCACACCCCGCCAAGGGGTGAATGTGATGCAGAAATCAGAACTCCTCCTTCCCTATGGCAAGAAACCTTGTGGTTGGCATGTTGTCCCACGTTCAGTGTAGGAGAAACCAGCGTTCACCATGAGGCCCGGCCCATGCTTGAGTACGAAGAGGGCACAAACACGCATTGTGACCCTCAGCGTGAGTCCTGTCCTCTAGTAATTCCTCTCAGTGGCTGGACCATTAGACGTCATAATGGGCTTGCCATGCCCCTAGTCCCCAAGTTTTAACCAGCTTTCTGGTTGTCCAGTCGCCCCTCCCCAGGGCTCTGCCCTGGAAACTCTCTTTTGGTGGGACAACTGAGGTAAAAACAAAACAAAACGGACTCCTCCCATTCAAAGAATAGCCCCAAACTCTTGGGATCGGGCCAAATGCCCAGAGAGGAAGACTAGTCCATGGCCCATGAGGCCACCCGGACATTCCACGGCCATCAGTGACACAATATCCAGAGACAAAATCTTGAGCAAGCATCTCACACTCGCCCCCTTGTTCATATCCTGAAGAGTTCTCCTCACGGTCTGTAGATCAGTCCTGCAATACCTACGACCCGAAACCTAAGCCGGGTTTGTGTTTTCAGACAACTGTCCCCACAGCCCTGGCCCACAAAACCTACAGGCACAGGTTCTTCGAGCCAAACCTGAGGACTGTACCTGAGATTTCTGCCCATTCCATTGGCCACAAACCTAGAAATAGGATGATAAACCTCCAAAGTGCCCGGGGCCATCACAATAGAGTTGACTGCCCAGGAAAAACAAGGGCGGTCTGACACCAGCTGAGCATCTACCTGCTTATAGACCCGTGGACAGATGTCCCCAGAGGTAAATTGGAATGAGCAGGCCCCTAGATCCTAATCGGATCCATTGCTTTGTTGTCTAGGAATCTCTCCTCAGAGGCCTGGATTCCAATAGCAGCATATGGCTGTTTCTTGAGGCACCCATCAGAACAAATCTCGTCTCCACGTGGGAATCATGCACGTTGGAGCTGTGTCAAAGCCTCTGGTTAGGAGAATCTTTCAGGGACCCTGTGCCACTGCCTCATTCCAAGTTCTCCATGGACACAAACCCACATTAGGACCCATCCACAAGAGAATCCATTTCAACTCAACCCTCTCAGTTTCTCCCCCCAGATCCAGCAGATCTAACCTGTCTTGCCAGTAGGACACAAGAGGTATGAGAGTCGGGCTTCCCAGCCATCCATCCTTAGAACCCTACTCGGAATCGATCCGTATGGGAAGTCCTGGAGCCAACCAACAGGTCTCAATCGCCCTGCAGAAGAATCTTTACGGTTTGGAGCATCTCACAACTCCCATCGTGGGAAAAATTCCATGGCCTCGTGATCCACCACCTCTTCATGAAGAGGGCCATAAGGGACAGAAACTCCAACTTGAGCATTCGTCAGATCCTCACCTGATTTCAGATGCACGAGATCTCGTTTCAGCTCTGCAGAGCGTACCTGCCGTGCCCTCGCCCAGAAACCTAAGGTTGCTTGTGTTCTCAGACTTCTGTCCTCAACTCCTGGCCGACAAGCCCTCCAGTTTGGCAATTCGAGAACTACAATGCAGCCCTCTGCCTGCCGTCCAGAAGAAAAAACATTGCCCTCTGGGGCTAACCAGAATCCCCTGAAATATATGGGGAAAAAATCCCTAGAAATACAGCAATAATCACTGGCTGCTCTTTATTGTTCCAGATCCTGCAGTAGGCAAAGAAGATCTGGTTTTAGCCAGAGGATGATCTCCGTTTGTCTTCATGATCTGGCATTTCCTTTCAGCCAGGCATGGGGCTCTGGACTAGAGCTGCAAATTCTGGGTGGCCCTCACTGTCCCTTTTCTCTTCTCATGGGGACAACGGGCATGTCCATGGTGCAGTGTGATAGGCTTTACCACAGGGAGATAAAAGACTGCCAAGGGTAGGTTGGAGCTGGGAAAAGCCACTTAGGAACAGATTTTCAGGGGAGGTGATAGACAAGGGCAAAGCGAAGAATGAGGATGAGTGTGTCAAGTTTCAAAGTGCCAGGAGGCAGCACAGTGCATTCGGGAAACTACAGCAAGTTCATGACAACGGACAGCTGATCTGGCAGCATCACCTGGGGATGGAGGCTGAGCCCCGGGGTTAACACTGGGGGTGAGATGGTTTGTATACTATGCCGAGGAGGTGAGGTTGTACACTGTGGGGGCACAGGGAGCTACTGGAGGATTTCAAATATCAGAATCGTAACCATAATAGAGTATTTAATTGCATCCTAGCTTTCATCAAGGGTAAGATGCACTATAGTTTATGTTCGACTAAGAAAGAGAAATGCTGACAGTTAAACTAGGATATGTCATCATGTGCAAGGTGAGTGCCACGTTAAGAGATATTAAAATGGGGGGGTGGAAAAATCTTAGAACTATAAATTGTGGTACTAGAATAATTAAGCAAATAATACAAGAACACTTGGATCAACAAAAAAAAATTGATTATTGCTTACCATGTGCCCCAAACTATATTAAGTCTCCAAACGTTTTATATCATTTGCAAGGTCAGATATATATAAAATTACATTTAAAGTTTTTAAAATATCAGCATATATTTTCATTTAAATGCAAATTTCAAAGAAAATCTACTTTTCCAATCACGACATTTTATCCTACTGTTTTTTAATTTTGTCAACAACTGATAAAATGTTTAGCGAGACTATAAATGTTTGATCGAAAAAAATGATTAATAGATGTAGGTTCAAATTATTATGCTCCAGTAAAAATGATTTAGTCTTTGATGAACATCTGTTTGGTAATATGTTGTATCCAGATATAGTAAATTAATGAAATATATAAAATTTATAGGGAAATGAAACCTTCCGTTCCATTATGAGTAGAGCTTTTAAAATGCTATTTGTCACAACCTGTCATCTTGACATTATGAGCATTATGTAACAATTAAAAAATGTATACTCTTCACTTTGAAGATTTAGAAATCTAAAATATGACTTTCTATCGTTTGTGTTTCCATATTCCTTTAATGCCAGTTTGAACAAATCCACATGCTTTGATTCGAAGGTAATAAATTCCTCTTATTTGGAAAAATGATGTTTATTTTTGTTCTCTCAACCTTAGCAGGTGGATTCATTTTAGCACACTTCAGAGTTATAATTTCAGGCTTATTAAAAACATTTTTATGATCTACATAGATGAATGAAACTTTTATTATATTAAATTATTCGCCAAAAGTCTGTTATTTTTAAAAATGTATTTCCATTAAGGGTTATTTTAGAGCATTCAGAGAGGATCTAGGAGTGTGGTATTATGCAATTTTTAAGTAGGTATGAAATGGTTATTTATATGATTGTTGCCCTGGGGAAGACTGAAAGGACAACCCGATCTATGGTTAAAAATTGGGGCATGGGGGCATGACAAGCCCAATATGCTGTCTCTCCATCCAGCCACTGAGAGGCCTTATCTGAGGACTGGGCTCAGGCTGAGGGTCACAATGTGTGTTTGTGACCAATGTGGCCCGCAAGCATGGGCGGGGCCTCATGGGCCACACTGGTTTCAACGACACTGAAACTTGTACAACATGCCAACCACAAGGTTTCTTGCCATGGGGAAAGAGTTCTGATGTCTGCATCATTTTCAAACCCGGGACGTGATTGGAGATAAGGTCTAGGTTCTGAAGCCTGAAAACCGAGGTTGAGAAGAGATGACGACCTAAGGCCATGATGGGTCCGATGTGCTCAGTGTGCGGCCAGCTGTCTGGGTGGGGCCAGGAGGTCCAGGCTCAGGCTGTGTCAGAAAGGGCATTAGTGCCCAGGTCAGCCTATATATTTGGGGTACAGCCGAATGGCGTGCCGCGTTTTTTTTTCATTTGGGGATTCTGGGTAGCCGCAGAGGGCAATGTTTTACTTCTGGAGGGCAGGCAGAGTGCTGCATTGTAGTTCTGGATTGCCAAACTGGAGGGCTTGTGGGCCAGTAGTCTGAGGACGGAAGTCTCAGAAGCCAAGCTAGGGCTAGGTTTCTGGGTGAGGATATGGCAGCAAAATCTACAGACCTGAATCGAGGTCTCATGCATCTGAAGTCAGGGCGAGGATCAGACGATTGCTCAGGTTAGACATTCTGTCCCTGATGGCCCCTACTTGAAGAGGGGGTGGATCACGAGGCCATGGGGGTTTTCCCACGATGGGAGTTGTGAGAATCTCCCAACAGCAAAGATTCTTCTGCAGGACAATTGAGACCTGTTGGTTGGCTCCAGGACAACGATTCAGAGCAGGGTTCTAAGGATGGATGGCTGGGTAGCCAACCTCGCATTCCAATTGTCTCCAAGCAGCAAGACAGGTTAGATCTGCTGGATGTGGGGGAGCAACCGAGGAGGCTGAGTTGAAATGGACTCTCCCGTGGATGTTTCCTAATATGATTTTTTGTCTATGGAGACCTTGGAATGAAGCGGTTTCACTGGGGCCCTGAAGGGTTCTCCTAAAGAGAGGCTTTCACACAGTTCCATCGTGCAAGTTTCCCATGTATAGATGAGATTTGTTCTGATGGGTGAGTCAAGAAACAGCCATATGCTGTTATTGAAATCCAGGCCTCTGAGAAGAGATGCCTGGAAACCAAAGCAATGGATCCGATAGGTGCCTAGGGTCCTGTTCGTTCCTTTATACCTCTGGGGACATCAGTCTACAGGTCTGAGTGACGGTAGGTGCTCAGATGGGCCCAGATTGCCCCTGTTTGTCCAGGGAAGCCACAAATATTGGGATGGCCTCAGGGACTTTTGAGGTTTATCCTCTTAGTAGGGTTGTGGCCATTGGAATAGGCACATACAATTCCCTTGGAGAGGGCAAGCACAGTCGTCAGGTTTAGATCCAGGGGCCTGAGCCTGTAGGGTGTGTAGGCCAGGGCTGTTTGGACAGTTGTCTGAAAACACAAACTCGGCTTATGTTTCGGGTCATAGGTATGGCAGGACTGATCTACAGACCATGAGGAGAACTCTTCGGGATATGAAAAAAGGGCGAGTGTGAGGCTCTTGCTCAAGTTTTTTCTCTGGATATCGTGTCACTCATGGTCCTGATATTTCCGGGTGAATTCATGGGAAATGGACGAGTCTTACTCTCTGGGGGTTTGGCCCTGTCCAAAGAGTTTGGGGTCATTCTGTGGGATGGAAGAAGTCCGTTGTTCTGTTGTTGTTGATTTGTTTTGTTTTGTTTTTCAACCTCAGGTTTCCCACCAAATGATGGATTCCAGAGTAGAGCCATAGGGAGGGGCAACTGACAACCAGAAATGTGGTTAAAAATTGGGGCCTAGGGACATGTCAAGCCCATTATGACATCTAATGATCCAGCCACTGAGAGGACGTACTAGAGGACAGGACTCACCCTGAGGGTCACAATGTGTGTTTATGCCCTCGTCGCACTCAAGAATGGGCGGGGGTCTCAGGGTGAATGCTGGTCTCTCCTACACTGAACATTGGACAACATGCCAACCACAAGGTTTCTTGCCATAGGTAAGGAAGAGTTCTGATTTCTGCATCACAGTCAACATTGGGCAGTGATTAGAGGTAAGGTCAAGGTTCTGAAGCCTGAAAACTGAGGTAGGGAAGAGATGATGACCTAAGGCCATGGCGGGTTTGACGTGCTCAGTGTGCGGTCAGCTGTCTGGGTGTTGGTCACGAGGTCCGGGCTCAGGTTGTCAGACAGTGCATTAGTGCCCAGTTTAGACTATATATTTTGGGTTCATTCGAGTGCCGTGTAGGTTCTTATCTGAAGAACTCTTCAGGATATGAGGAATGAGCGAGACCGAGGCTCGAGCTCAGGCTTTTGTCTCTGGATTTTGCATCAGCGATGGCCGTGGAATGTTGGGGAGGCCTCATTGGCCATGGATGAATCTTGCTCTCTGTGGACTTGGCCTGATCCCAATTGTTTTCCGTCAATCTGTTGGATGGGAGGACTCCTTTCAGGTTTGTTACCTCAGGTATCCCACCAAAAGAGGAATTCCAAAGCAGAGCCCTGGGGAAGAATGAAGGGACAACAACTATGGTTAAAAATTGGGGCCTAGGGACACGGCAAGCCCATTATGACATCTAATTGTCGAGCCTCTGAGAGGACGTACTAGAGGACAGGACTCACCATTAGGGTCACAATGTGTGTTTATATCCTCGTTGCACTCAAGAATGGGCGGGGACTCAGGGTGAGTGCTGGTCTCTCATACACAAACATTGGACAACATGCCAACCACAAGGTTTCTTGCCATGGGTAAGGAAGAGTTCTGATTTCTGCTTCACAGTCACCCCTGGGCAGTGATTAGAGGTAAGGTCTAGGTTCTGAAGCCTGAAAACTGAGGGAGGGAAGAGATGATGACCTAAGGCCATGGCGGGTCTGATGTGCTCTGTGTGCGGTCAGCTGTCTAGGTGTTGGTCACGAGTTCCGGGCTCAGGTTGTCAGACAGTGCATTAGTGCCCACGTTAGACTATATATTTTGGGTGCCTTTGAGTGCCGTGTAGTTTGTTATCTGAAGAACTCTTCAGGATATGAAGAATGAGCGAGTCTGAGGCGCGTGCTCAAGCTTTTGTCTCTGGATTTTGTATCAGCGATGGCCGTGGAATGTTGGGGAGGCCTCATGGGCCATGGACGAATCTCGCTCTCTGTGGATTTGGCCCGATCCCAATTGTTTTCCGTCAATCTGTGGGATGGGAGGACTCCTTTCAGGTTTGTTACCTCCGGTGTCCCACCAAAAGAGGAATTCCAAAGCAGAGTCCTGGGGAAGAGTGAAGGGACAACTCGAACTATGGTGAAAAATTGGGGCCTAGGGGCATGGCAAGCCCAATATGCTGTCTCTCCATCCAGCCACAGAGAGGCCTTACCTGAGGACTGGGCTCAGGCTGAGGGTCACAATGTGTGTTTGTGACCAATGTGGCCCGCAGGCATGGGCGGGTACTCATGGGCCACACTCGTTTCAACTACACTGAACCTTGGACAACATGCCAACCACAAGGTTTCTTGCCATGGGGAAAGAGTTCTTATTTCTGCATCATTTTCAAACCGAGGCCGTGATTGCAGATAAGGTCTAGTTTCTGAAGCCTGAATACCGAGGTTGACAAGAGATGACGACGTAAGGCCATGACAAGTCCGATGTGCTCACTGTGCGGACAGCTGTCTGGGTGGGGCCAGGAGGTCCAGGATCAAGCTGTGTCTGAAAGGGCATTAGTGCCCAGGTCAGCCTATATATTTGGGGTACAGCCGAATTGCGTGCCCCGTTGATCCTCATTTGGGGTACCTTGGTAGCCCCAGAAGGCAATGTTTTTCTTCTGGAGAACAGGCAGAGTGCTGCATTGTAGTTCTGGATTGCCAAACTGGAGGTCTTGTGGGCCAGTAGTCTGAGGACGGAAGTCTGAGTACCCAACCGAGGCCTTCGTTTCTCGGTGAGGATATGGAAGGCACAATCTACAGACCTCAATGGAGATCTCGTTCATCTGAAGTCAGGGCAAGGATCAGACGATTGCTCAGTTTGGACATTCTGTCACTGATGGCCCATTCTTGAAGGGGGGGTGGATCACGAGGCCATGGGGGTTTTCCCACGATGGGAGTTGTGAGAAGCTCCTAACTGCAATGATTCTTCTGCAGGACAATTGAGACCTGTTGGTTGGCTCCAGGACAACAATTCCGAGCAGGGTTCTAAGGATGGATGGCTGGGTAGGCCACCTCTCATTCCAATTGTCTCCAAGCAACAAGACAGGTTATATCTGCTGGATCTGGGGGGGGGGAACCGAGGAGGTTGAGTTGAAACGGACTCTCCCTTGGATGTCTCCTAATATGATTTTGTTTCTATGGAGACCTTGGAATGAATCGGTGGCACTGGGGCCCTGAAGGGATCTCCTAAAGAGTGGCTTTCACATAGCTCCATCATGCAAGTTTCCAATGTGTAGATGAGATTTGTTCTGATGGGTGAGTCAAGAAAGAGCCATATACTGTTATTGAAATCCAGGCCTCTGAGGAGAGATGCCTGGAAAACAAAGCAATGGATCCGATAGGTGCCTAGGGGCCTGTTCGTTCCTTTTTACCTCTGGGCACATCAGTTTACGGGTCTGAGTGCAGGTAGGTGCTCAGATGGGCCCAGATTGCCCCATTTGTCCTGGGAAGCCACAAATATTGGGATGGCCTCAGGGACTTTGGAGGTTTATACTCTTAGTAGGGTTGTGGCCATTGGAATAGGCAGATACAATTCCTTTGGAGAGGGCAATCACAGTCGTCAGGTTTGGCTCCAGGGGCCTGAGCCAGTAGGGTGTGTAAGCCAGGGCTGTTTGGACAGTTGTCTGAAAACACAAACTCGGCTTATGTTTCGGGTAATAGGTATGGCAGGACTGATTTACAGACCATGAGCAGAACTCTTCGGGATATGAAAAAAGGGCGAGTGTGAGGCTCTGCTCAAATTTTTGTCTCTGGATATCGTGTCACTCATGGTCGTGAAATTTCCGGGTGACTTAATGTGAAATGGACGAGTCTTACTCTCTGGGGGTTTGGCCCCGTCCAAAGAGTTTGGGGTCATTCTGTGTGATGGAAGAAGTCCGTTCTTCTGTTGTTGTTGATTTGTTTTGTTTTGTTTTTCAACCTCAGGTGTCCCACCAAATGAGGGATTCCAGAGTAGAGCCCTGGGGAGGGGCGACTGGACAACCAGAAATCTGGTTAAAAATAGGGCCTAGGGACATGTTAAGCCCATTATGACATCTAATGGTCCAGCCACTGAGAGGACGTACTAGAGGACAGGAATCACGCTGAGGGTCACAATGCGTGTTTATGCCCTCGTCGCACTCAAGAATGGACGGGGCCTCAGGGTGATTGCTGGTATTTCCTACACTGAACGATGGACAACATGCCATCCACAAGATTTCTTGCCATGGGTATGGAAGAGTTCTGATTTCTGCATCACAGTCACACCTGGGCAGTGATTGGAGATAAGGTCTAGGTTCTGAGGCATGAAAATTAGGTAGGGAAGAGATGATGACCTAAGGCCATGGCGGGTCTGATGTGCTCAGTGTGCAGTCAGCTTCTGGGTGTTGGTCACGAGGTCCGGGCTCAGGTTGTCAGACAGTGCATTAGTGCCCAGGTTAGACTATATAATTTCGGTGCCTTCGAGTGCCATGTAGGTTCTTATCTGAAGAACTCTTCAGGATATGAAGAATGAGCGATTCTGAGGAGCGTGCTCAGGCTTTTGTCTCCGGATTTTGTATCAGCGATGGCCGTGGAATGTTGGGGAGGCCTCATGGGCCATGGACGAATCTTGCTCTCTGGATTTGGCCCGATCCCAATTGTTTTTTTAGTCATTCTGTGGGATGGGAGGACTCCTTTCAGGTTTGTTACCTCAGGTGTCCCCACCAAAAGAGGAATTCCAAAGCAGAGCCCTGGGGAAGAGTGAATGGACAACCGGAACTATGGTTAAAAATTGGGGCGTAGGGGCATGGCAAGCCAAATATGCTGTCTCTCCATCCAGCCACTAAGAGGCCTTACCTCAGGACTGGGCTCAGGCTGAGGGTCATAATGTGTGTTTGTGACCAATGTGGCCCACAAGCATGGGGGGGGGCCTCATGGGCCACACTGGTTTCAGCGACACTTAACCGTGGACAACATGCCAAGCACTAGGTTTCTTGCCATGGGGAATGAGTTCTGATTTCTACATCATTTTCAAACCCGGGCAGTGATTGGAGATAAGGTCTAGGTTCTGAAGCCTGAAAATCGAGGTTGAGAAGAGATGACGACCTAAGGCCATGGCGGGTCCGATGTACTCAGTGTGAGGCCAGCTGTCTGGGTGGGGCCTGGAGGTCCAGGCTCAGGCTGTGTCAGAAAGGGCATTAGTGCCCAGGTCAGGCTATATATTAGGGGTACAGCCGATGGCCGTGTAGGTTGATCCTCATTGGGGGTTTCTGGGTAGCCGCAGAGGGCAATGTTTTTTTCTGGAGGGCAGGCAGAGTGCTGCATTGTAGTTCTGGATTGCAAAACTGGAGGGCTTGTGGCCCAGTAGTCTGAGGACGGTAGTCTGAGAACCCAAGCTAGGCCTACGTTTTTGGGTGAGACCTGAATCGAGATCTCGAGAATCTGAAGTCAGGGCGAGGATCAGACGATCGCTCAGGTTGGACATTCTGCCCTGATGGCCCCTTCTTGAAGGGGGTGGATCACTAGGCCATAGGGGTTTTCCCACGATGGGAGTTGTGAGAAGCTCCCAACTGCAAAGATTCTTCTGCAGGACAATTGAGATCTGTTGGTTGGCTCCAGGACAACGATTCCGAGCAGGGTTCTAAGGATGGATGTCTGGGTAGCCCACCTCGCATTCCAATGGTCTCCAAGCAACAAGACAGGTTAGATCTGCTGGATCTGGGGGAGCAACCGAGGAGGCTGAGTTGAAATGGTCTCTCCCGTGGATGTTTCCTAATATGATTTTGTGTCTATGGAGACCTTGGAATGAAGCGGTGGCACTGGGGCCCTGAAGGGTTCTCCTAAAGAGAGGCTTTCACACAGCTCCATCATGCAAGTTTCCCATGTGTAGATGAGATTTGTTATGATGGGTGAGTCAAGAAACAGGCATATGCTGTTATTGAAATCCAGGCCTCTGAGGAGAGATGCCTGGAAGCCAAAGCAATGGATCTGATAGTTGCCTAGGGGCCTGTTCGTTCCTTTTTTACCTCTGAGGACATCAGTGTACAGGTCTGAGTGCAAGTAAGTGCTCACATGGGCCCAGATTGCCCCTGTTTGTCCTGGGAAGCCACCAATATTGGGATGGCCTAGGGAATTTGGAGGTTTATCCTCTTAGTAGGATTGTGGCCATTGGAATGGGCACATACAATTCCCTTGGAGAGGGCAAGCACAGTCGTCAGCTTTGGCTCCAGGGACCTGAGCCTGTAGGGTGTGTAGGACAGGGCTGTTTGGACAGTTGTCTGAAAACACAAAATCGGCTTACGTTTCGGGTCATAGGTATGGCAGGACTGATCTACAGACCATGATTAGAACTCTTCAGGATATGAAAAAAGGGCGAGTGTGAGGCTCTTGCTCAAGTTTTTGTCTCTGGATATGTGTCACTCATGGTCGTGAAATTTCCGGGTGACTTCGTGGGAAATGAACGAGTCTACTCTCAGGGGGTTTGGCCTTGTCCAAAGATTTTGGGGTCATTCTGTGGGATGGAAGAAGTCCGTTGTTATGTTGTTGTTGATTTGTTTTGTGTTGTTTTTCAACCTCAGGTGTCCCACCAAATGAGGGATTCCAGAGTAGAGCCCTGGGGAGGTGCGACTGGACAACCAGAATTCTGGTTAAAAATTGGGGCCTAGGGACATGTCAAGCCCATTATGACATCTAATGGTCCAGCCACTGAGAGGACGTACTAGAGGACAGGACTCACGCTGAAGGTCACAATGCGTGTTTATGACCTAGTCGCACCCAAGAATTAGCGGGGCCTCAGGGTGAATGCTGGTTTCTCCTACACTGAACGTTGGACAACATGCCAACCACAAGGTTTCTTGCCATGGGTAAGGAAAAGTTCTAATTTCTACATCACAGTCACCCCTGGGCAGTGATTGGAGATAAGGTCTAGGTTCTGAAGCATGAAAACTGAGGTAGGGAAGAGATGATGACCTAAGGCCATGGCGGGTCTGATGTGCTCAGTGTGCGGTCAGCTGTCTGGGTGTTGGTCACGAGGTTCGGGCTCATGTTGTCAGACAGAGCATTAGTGCCCAGGTTAGACTATATATTATGGGTGCCTTCGAGTGCCGTGTAGGTTCTTATGTGAAGAACTCTTCACGATATAAAGAAAGAGCAAGTCTGAGGCACGTGCTCAGGCTTTTGTCTCTGGATTTTGTATCAGTGATGGCCGTGGAATGTTGTGGAGACTCATGGGCCATGGACGAATCTTGCTCTCTGTGGATTCGGCCCGATCCCAATTGTTTTTCGTCATTCTTTGGGATCGGAGGACTACTTTCAGGTTTGTTACCTCAGGTGTCCCACCAAAAGAGGAATTTCAAATCGTGCCCTGGGGGGAGTGAAGGGACATCCCGAACTATGGTTAAAAATTGGGGCCTAGGGGCATGGCAAGCCCAATATGCTGTCTCTCCATCCAGCCACTGAGAGGCATTTCCTAGGACTGGGCTCAGGCTGAGGGTCACAATGTGAATTTGTGACCAATGTGGCCCGCAAGCATGGGCTGTGACTCATGGGCCACACTGGTTTCAACTACACTGAACCTTGGACAACATGCCAACCACAAGGCTCCTTGCCATGGGGAAAGACTTCCTATTTCTGCTTCATTTTCAAACCCGAGCCGTGATTGGAGATAAGGTCTAGGTTCTGAAGCCTGAAAACCGAGGTTGAGAAGAGATGACGACCTAAGGCCATGGCGGGTCCGATGTGATCAGTGTGGGGCCAGCAGCCTGGGTGGGGGCAGGAGTTCGAGGCTCAGGCTGTGTCAGAAAGGGCATTAGTACCCAGGTCAGCCTATATATTTGGGGTACAGACGAATGGCGTGCAGGTTGATCCTCATTTGTGGTTTCTGGGTAGCCCCAGAGGGCAATGTTTTTCTTCTGGAGGGCAGGCAGAGTGCTGCATGGTAGTTCTGGATTGCCAAACTGGAGGGTCTGTGGGCCAGTAGTCTGAGAACGGAAGTCTGAGAACCCAAGTTAGGCCTAGGTTGCTGGGTGAGGATATGGCAGGCACTATCTACAGAACTGAATCGAGATCTTGTGCATCTGAATTCAGGGCGAGGATCAGACCATAGCTCAGTTTGGACATTCTTTCCCTGATGGCCTCTTCTTGAAAAGGGGATAGATCACGAGGCCATGGGGTTTTTCCCACAATGGGAGATGTGAGAAGCTCCAAACTGCAAAGATTCTTCTGCAGGACAATTGAGACCTATTGGTTGGATCCAGGACAATGATTTCGAGCGGGGTTCTAAGGATGGATTGCCGGTAGCCCACCTCGCATTCCAATTGTCTCCAAGCAACAAGACAGGTTAGATCTGCTGGATCTGGGGGAGCAACCGAGGAGGCTGAGTTTAAATGGACTCTCCCGTGGATGTGTCCAAGTATGATTTTTTGTCTATGGAGACTTTGTAATGAACAGTGGCACTGGGGCCCTGAAGGGTCCTTCTAATGAGAGGCTTTCTCACAGCTCCATCGTGCAAGTTTCCCATGTGTAGATGAGATTAGTCCTGATGGGTGAGTCAAGAAACAGTCATATGCCGTTATTGAAACCCAGTCCTCTGAGGAGAGATGCCTGGAAACCAAAGCAATGGATCCGATAGGTGCCTAGGGGCCTGTTCGTTCCTTTTTACCACTGGGGTCATCAGTCTACGGGTCTGAGTGCAGGTAGGTGCTCAGATGGGCCCAGATTGCCCGTGTTTGTCCTGGGAAGCCACAAATATTGGGATGGCCTCATGGACTTTGGAGGTTTATCCTATTAGTAGGGTTGTGGCCAATGGAATGGGCACATACAATTCCCTTGAAGAGGCCAAGCACAGTCGTCAGGTTTGGCTCCAGGGACCTGAGCCTGTAGGGTGTGTAGGCCAGGGCTGTTTGGACAGTTGCCTGAAAACACAAAATCAGCTTATGTTTCGGGTCATAGGTATGGCAGAACCGATCTACAGACCATGAGGAGAACTCATCGGGATATGAAAAAAGGGCGAGTGTGAGGCTCTTGCTCAAGTTTTTGTCTCTGGATATCGTGTCACTCATGGTCGTGAAATTTCCGGGTGACTTCTTGGGAAATGGACAAGTGTTACTCTCTGGGAGTTTGGCCCCGTCCAAAGAGTTTGGGGTCATTCTGTGGGATGGAAGAAGTCCGTTGCTGTCTTGTTGTTGATTTTTTTTTTTTTTTTTCAACCTCAGGTGTCCCACCAAATGAGGAATTCCAGTGTAGAGCCCTGGGGAGGGGCGACTGGACAACCAGAATTCTGGTTAAAATTTGGGGCCTAGGGACATGTCAAGCCCATTATGACAACTAATGGTCCAGCCACTGAGAGGACGTACTAGAGGACAGGACTCACGCTGAGGGTCACAATCCGTGTTTATGACCTCGTCGCACCCAAGAATTGGCGGGGCCTCAGGGTGAATGCTGGTTTCTCCTACACTGAACGTTGGACAACATGCCAACCACAAGGTTTCTTGCCATGGGTAAGGAAAAGTTCTAATTTCTGCATCACAGTCACACTGGGCAGTGATTGGAGATAAGGTCTAGGTCCTGAAGCATGAAAACTGAGGTAGGGAAGAGATGATGACCTAAGGCCATGGCTGGTCTGATGTGCTCAGTGTGCGGTCAGCTGTCTGAGTGTTGGTCACGAGGTTCGGGCTCAGGTATTCAGACAGTGCATTAGTGCCCAGGTTAGACTATATATTTTGGGTGCCTTTGAGTGCCGTGTAGGTTCTTATCTGAAGAACTCTTCACGATATGAAGAATGAGCGAGTCTGAGGCAGGTGCTCAGGCTTTTGTCTCTGGATTTTGTATCAGCGATGGCCGTGGAATGTTGTGGAGGCCTCATGGGCCATGGACGAATCTTGCTCTCTGTGGATTTGGCCTGATCCCAATTGTTTTTCGTCATTCTTTGGGATCGGAGGACTACTTTCAGGTTTGTTACCTCAGGTGTCCCACCAAAAGAGGAATTTCAAATCGAGCCCTGGGGGAAGTGGAGGGACATCCCGAACTATGGTTAAAAATTGGGGCCTAGGGGCATGGCAAGCCCAATATGCTGTCTCCATCCAGCCACTGAGAGGCATTTCCTAGGACTGGGCTCAGGCTGAGTGTCACAATGTGTGTTTGTGACCAATGTGGACCGCAAGCATGGGCCACACTGGTTTCAACTGCACTGAACCTTGGACAACATGCCAACCACAAGGTTTCTTGCCATGGTGAAAGAGTTCTGATTTCTGCATCATTTTCAATCCCGGGCCGTGATTGGAGATAAGGTCTAGGTTCTGAAGCCTGATAACCGAGGTTGAGAAGAGATGACGACCTAAGGCCATGGCGGGTCCGATGTGCTCAGTGTGCGGCCAGCTGTCTGGGTGGGGCCCGTAGTTCCAGGCTGGGGATGTGTGAGAAAGGGCATTAGTGCCCAGGTCTGCCTATATATTTGGGGTACAGCCGAATGGCATGCAGGTTGATAATCATTTGGGGTTTCTGGGTAGCACCGGAGGGCAATGTTTTTCTTCTGGAGGGCAGGCAGAATGCTGCATTGTAGTTCTGGATTGCCAAACTGGAGGGCTTGTGGGCCAGTAGTCTGAGAACGGAAGTCTGAGAACCCAAGCTAGGCCTAGGTTTCTGGGTGAGGATATGGCAGGCACAATCTACAGACCTGAATCGAGATCTCGTGCATCTGAAGTCAGGGCGAGGATCAGACGATCGCCTTCTTGAAGGGGGGGGTGGATCACGAGGCCATGGGGGTTTTCCCATGATGGTAGTTGTGAGAAGCTCCCAACTGCAAAGATTCTTCTGCAGGACAATTGAGACCTGTTGGTTGTCTCCAGCACAACGATACCGAGCAGGGTTCTAAGGATGGATGGCTGGGTAGCCCACCTCACATTCCAATTGTCTCCAAGCAACAAGACAGGTTAGATCTGCTGGATCTGGGGGAGCAACCGAGGAGGCTGAGTTGAAATGTACTCTCCCGTGGATGTGTCCTAATATGATTTTGTGTCTATGGAGACCTTGAAATGAAGCGGTGGCACTGGGGCACTGAAGGGTTCTCCTAAAGAGAGGCTTTCACACGGCTCCATCGTGCAAGTTTCCCACGTGTAGATGAGATTTGTTCTGATGGGTGAGTCAAGAAACAGACATATGCTGTTATTGAAACCCAGTCCTCAGAGGAGAGATGCCTGGATACCAAAGCAATGGATCCGATAGGTGCCTAGGGGCCTGTTCGTACCTTTTTACCTCTGGGGACATCAGTATACGGGTCTGAGTGCCAGTAGGTGCTCAGATGGGCCCAGATTGCCCCTGTTTGTCCTGGGAAGCCACAAATATTGGGATGGCCTCAGGGACTTTGGAGGTTTATCCTTTTAGTAGGGTGGTGGCCATTGGAATGGGCACACACAATTCCCTTGGAAAGGGCAAGCACAGTCGTCAAGTTTGGCTCCAGGGGCCTGAGCCTGTAGGGTGTGTAGGTCAGGGCTGTTTGGACAGTTGTCTGAAAACACGAACTCGTCTTATGTTTCGGGTCATAGGTATGGCAGGAGTGATCTACAGACCATGAGGAGATCTCTGCGGGATATGAAAAAAGGGCGAGTGGGAGGCTCTTGCTCAAGTTTTAGTCTCTGGATATCGTGTCACTCATGGTCGTGAAATTTCCGAGTGACTTCATGGGAAATGGACGAGTCTTACTCTCTGGGGGTTTGGCCCCGTCCAAAGAGTTTGGGGTCATTCTGTGGGATGGAAGAAGTCCGTTTGTTCTGTTGTTGTTGGTTTGTTTTGTTTTGTTTTTCAACCTCAGGTGTCCCACCAAATGAGGGATTCCAGAGTAGAGCCCTGGGGAGGGGCGACAGGACAACCAGAAATCTGATTAAATATTGGGGCCTAGGGACATGTCAAGCCCATTATGACATCTAATGGTCCAGCCACTGAGAGGACGTACTAGAGGACAGGACTCTCGCTGCGGGTCACAATGCGTGTTTATTCCCTCTTCGCACTCAAGAATGGGCGGGGCCTCAGGCCGAATGCTGGTTTCTCCTACACTGAACGTTGTACAACATGCCAACCACAAGGTTTCTTGGCATGAGTAAGGAAGAGTTCTGATTTCTGCATCACAGTCACCCCTGGGCAGTGATTGGAGATAAGGTCTAGGTTCAGAAGCCTGAAAACGGAGGTAGGGAAGAGATGATGACCTAAGGCCATGGCGGGTCTGATGTGCTCAGTGTGCGGTCAGCTGTCTGGGTGTTGGTCACGAGGTCCGGGCTCGGGTTGTCAGACAGTGCATTAGTGCCCAGGTTAGACTATATATTTTGGGTGCATTCGAGTGTCGTGTAGGTTCTTATCTGAAGACCTCTTCAGGATATGAAGAATGAGCGGGTCTGAAGCGCGTGCTCAGGCTTTTGTCTCGATTTTTATCAGCGATGGGCGTGGAATGTTGGGGAGGCCTCATGGGCCATGGATGAATCTTGATCTCTGTGTCTTTGGCCCGATCCCAATTGTTTTTCATCAATCTGTGGGATGGGAGGACTCCTTTCAGGTTTGTTACCTCAGGTGTCCCACCAAAAGAGGAATTCCAAAGCACAGTCTGGGGAAGAGTGAAGGGACATCCCGAACTATGGTTACAAATTGGGGCCTAGGGGCATGGCAAGCTCAATATTCTACCTCTCCATCCAGCCACTGAGAGGCCTTACCTGATAACTGGGCTCAGGCTGAGGGTCACAATGTGTGTATGTGACCAATGTGGCCCACAAGCATGGGCTGGGACTCAAGGGCCACAATGGCTTCAACTACACTGAACCTTGGTCAACATGCCAACCACAAGGTTTCTTGCTATGGTGAAACAGTTCTGATTTCTGCATCATTTTCAAACCCGGGCCGTGATTGGATATAAGGTCTAGGTTCTGAAGCCTGAAAACCGAGGTTGAGAAGAGATGACGACCTAAGGCCATGGCGGGTCCGATGTGCTCAGTGTGCGGCCACCTGTCTGGGTGGGGCTCGGAGGACCAGGCTCAGGCTGTGTCAGAAAGAGCATTAGTGCCCAGGTCATCCTATATATTTTGGGTACAGCCTAATGGCGTGCAGGTTGATCCTCATTTGGGGTTTCTGGGTAGCCCCGGAGGGCAATGTTTTTCTTCTGGAGGGCAGGCAGAGTGCTGCATTGTAGTTCTGGATTGCCAAACTGGAGGGCTTGTGGGCCAGTAGTCTGAGGACGGAAGTCTGAGAACCCAAGCTAGGCCTACGTTTCTGGGTGAGACCTGTATCGAGATCTCGTGCATCTGAATTCAGGTCGAGGATCAGACGATCGCTCAGTTTGGACATTCTGTCCCTGATGGCCCCTTCTTGAATGGGGGGTGGATCACGAGGCCATGGGGGTTTTCCCACGATGGGAGCTTTGAGAAGCTCCCAACTGCAAAGATTCTTCTGCAGGACAATTGAGACCTGTTGGTTGGCTCCAGGACAACGATTCCGAGCAGGGTTCTAAGGATGGATGGCTTGGTAGACGACCTCGCATTCCAATTGTCTCCAAGCAACAAGACAGGTTAGATCTGCTGGATCTGGGGCAGCAACCGAGGAGGCTGAGTTGAAATGGACTCTCCCGTGGATGTGTCCTAATATGATTTTGTGTCTATGGAGACCTTGGAATGAAGCGGTGGAACTGTGGCCCTGAAGGGTAGTCCTAAAGAGAGGCTTTCACACAGCTCCATCGTGCAAGTTTCCCATGTGTAGATGAGATTTGTTCTGATGGGTGAGTCAAGAAACAGACATATGCTGTTATTGAAACCCAGGCCTCTGGGAGAGATGCCTGGAAACCAAAGAAATGGATCCGATAGGTGCCTAGGGGCCTGTTCGTTCCTTTTTACCTCTGGGGACATCAGTTTACGGATCTGAGTGCCGGTAGGCGCTCAGATGGGTCCAGATTGCCCGTGTTTGTCCTGGGAAGCCACAAATATTGGGATGGCCTCAGGGAATTTGGAGGTTTATCCTATTAGTAGGCTTGTGGCCATTGGAATGGGCACACACAATTGCCTTGGAGAGGGCAAGCACAGTCGTCAGGTTTGGCTCCAGGGGCCTGAACCTGTAGGGTGTGTAGGCCAGGGCTGTTTGGACAGTTGTCTGAATACACAAACTCGGCTTATGTTTCGGGTCATAGGTATGGCAGGACTGATCTACAGACCATGAGGAGAACTCTTCGGGATATGAGAAAAGGACAAGTGTGAGGCTCTTGCTCAAGTTTTTGTCTCTGGATATCGGTTCACTCATGGTCGAGAAATTTCCGGGTGACATCATGGGAAATGGCGAGTTTTACTCTCTGGGGGATTGGCCCCATCCAAAGAGTTTGGGGTCATTCTGTGGGATGGAAGAAGTCCGTTGTTCCGTTGTTGTTTTGTTCTGTTTTTCAAACTCAGGTGTCCCACCAAATGAGGGATTCCGGAGTAGAGCCCTGGGGAGGGGCGATGGACAACCAGAAATCTGGTTAAAAAATTGGGACCTAGGGACATGTCAAGTCCATTATGACATCAAATGTTCCAGCCACTGAGAGGACGTACTAGAGGACAAGACTCACGGTTAGGGTGACAATGCGTGTTTATGCCCTCGTCGCACTCAAGAATGTGCGTGGCCTCATGGTGAATGCTGGTTTCTCCTACACTGAACGTTGGACAACATGCCAACCACAAGGTTTCTTGCCATGGGTAAGGAAGAGTTCTGATTTCTGCATCACATTCACCCCTGGGCAGTGATTGGAGATAAGGTCTAGGTTCTGAAGCATGAAAACTGAGGTAGGGAAGAGATGATGAACTAAGGCCATGGCGGGTCTGATGTGCTCAGTGTGCGGTCTGCTGTCTGGGTGTTGGTCACGAGGTCCGGGTTCAGGTTGTCAGACAGTGCATTAGTGCCCAGGTTAGACTATATATTTTGGGTGCTTTTGAGTGCCGTGTATGTTCTTATCTGAAGAACTCTTCAGGATATGAAGAATGAGCGAGTCTGAGGCGCGTGCTCAGGCTTTTGCCTCTGGATTTTGAATCAGCGATGGCTGTAGAATGTTGGGAAGGCCTCATGGGCCATGGACGAATCCTGCTCTCTGTGGTTTTGGCCCGATACCAATTGTTTTTCGTCAATCTGTAGGATGGGAGGACTCCTTTCAGGTTTGTTACCTCAGGTGTCCCACCAAAAGAGGAATTCCAAAGCAGGGCCCTGGGGAGGAGTGAAGGGATAACCTGCACTACGGTTAAAAATTGTGGCCTAGGGGCATGGCAAGCCCAATATGCTGTCTCTCCATCCAGCCACTGAGAGGCCATACCTGAGGACTGGGCTCAGGCTGAGAGTCACAATGTGTGTTTGTGACCAATGTGGCTTGCAAAATGCACGGGGCCTCATGGGCCACACTGGTTTCAACTACACTGAACCTTGGACAACATGCCATCCACAAGTTTTCTTGCCATGGGGAAAGAGTTCTGATGTCTGCATCATTTTCAAACCCGGGCCGTGATTGGAGATAAGGTCTAGGTTCTGAATCCTGAAAACCGTGGTTGAGAAGAGATGACGACATAAGGCCATGACGGATCCGATGTGCTCAGTGTCCGGCCAGCTGTCTGGGTGGGGCAAGGAGGTCCAGGATCAGGCTGTGTCATAAAGGGCATTAGTGCCCAGGTCAGCCTATATATTTGGGGTACAGCCGAATGGCGTGCAGGTTGATCCTCATTTGGGGTTTCTGGGTGCCCCAGAGGGCAATGTTTTTCTTCTGGAGGGCAGGCAGAGTGTGGCATTGTAGTTCTGGTTTGCCAAACTGGAGGGCTTGTGGGCCACTCTTCTGAGGATGGAAGTCTGAGAACCCAAGCTAGGCCTAGGTTTCTGGTTGAGGATATGTCAGGCACAATCTACAGACCTGAATCGAGATCTCGTGCATCTGAAGTCAGGGCGAGGATCAGACGATCGCTCAGGTTGGACATTCTGTCCCTGATGGCCCCTTATTGAAGGGGGGGTGGATCACGAGGCCTTGGTGGTTTTCCCACGATGGGAGTTGTGAGAAGCTTCCAACTGCAAATATTCTTCTGCACGACAATTGAGACCTTTTGGTTGTCTCCAGGACAACGATTCCGAGCAGGGTTCTAAGGATGGATGGCTGGGTAGCCGACCTCGCATTCCAATTGTCTCCAAGCAAAAGACAGGTTAGATCTGCTGGATCTGGGGGAGCAACCGAGGAGGATGAGTTGAGATGGACTGTCCCGTGGATATGTCCTCATATGATTTTGTGTCTATGGAGACCTTGGAATGAAGCAGTGGCACTGGGGCCCTGAAGGGTTCTCCTAAAGAGAGGCTTTCACACAGCTCCATCATGCAAGTTTCCCATGTGTAGATGAGATTTGTTCTGATGGGTGAGTCAAGAAACAGCCATATGCTGTTATTGAAATCCAGGGCTCTGAGGAGAGATGCCTGGAAACCAAAGCAATGGATCCGATAGGTGCCTAGGGGCCTTTTCGTTCCTTTTTACTTCTGGGGACATCAGTCTACTGGTCTGAGTGCCGGTAGGTGCTCAGATGGGCCCAGATTGCCCCTGTTTGTTCTAGGAAGCCACAAATATTGGGATGGCCTCAGGGATTTTGGAAGTTTATCCTATTAGTAGTTTTGTGGCCATTGGAATTTGCACATACAATTCCCTTGGAGAGGGCAAGCAAAGTCGTCATGTTTGGCTCCAGGGGCCTGAGCCTGTTTTGTGTGTAGGCCACGGCTGTTTGGACAGCTGTCTGAAAACACAAACTCGGCTTATGTTTCGGGTCATAGGTATGGCGGGACTGATCTACAGACCATGAGGAGAACTCTTTGGTATATGAAAAAAGGGCGAGTGTGAGGCTCTTGCTCAAGTCTTTGTCTGTGAATATCGTTTCACACATGGTCGTGAAATTTCCAGGTGACTTCATGGGAAATGGACGAGTCTTACTCTCTGGGGGTTTGGCCCCGTCCAAAGAGTCTGGGGGGTCATTCTGTGGGATGGAAGAAGTCCGTTGTTCTGTTGTTGTTGATTTGTTTTGTTTTGTTTTTCAACCTCAGGGGTCCCACCAAATGAGGGATTCCAGAGTAGAGCCCTGGGTAGGGGCGACTGGAAATCCAGTAATCTGGATAAAATTGGGACCTAGGGACATGTCAAGCCCATTATGACATCTAATGCTCCAGCCACTGAGAGGACGTACTAGAGGACAGGAATCACGCTGAGGTTCACAATGCGTTTTTATGCCCTCCTCGCACTCAAGAATGGGCGGGGCCTCAGGGTGAATGCTGGTTTCTCCTACACTGAACGTAGGACAATATGGCAACCAAAAGGTTTCTTGCCATGGGTTAGCAGGAGTTCTGATTTCTGCATCACAGTCACCCATGGGCAGTGATTGGAGATAAGGTCTAGGTTCTGAAGCCTGAAATCTGAGGTAGGTCAGAGATGATGACCTAAGGCCATGGCGGGTCTGATGTGCTCAGTGTGCGGTCAGCTGTCTGGGTGTTTCTCAGGAGGTGACGGCTCAGGTTGTGTCAGACAGTGCATTACTGCCCAGGTTAGACTCTATAATTTGGGTACATTCGAGTACCTTGTAGGTTTATTCTCTTTACAGCTGCATGGACAGCTCTTTAGGCAATATATTTTTTTTAGAGGGCAGGCATAGTGCTGCAATGATGGTCCGAAATTGCCAAATTTGTGGGCTTCGGGGACAGGAGTGTGAGGACGGAAGTCTGAGGGCTCAGGTTGTGTCAGACATTGCATTAGTGCCCAGGTTAGATTATATAATTTGGGTACATTCGAGTGCCGTGTCGGTTTTTCCTCCTTTAAGCTGCCTGGGCAGCTCATTAGGCAATATATTTTTTCTAGAGGGCAGGCAGAGTGCTTCATTGTCGGTCCAGAATTGACAAACCTGAGGGCTTCGGGGCCAGGAGTGTGAGGACGGAAGTCTGAGAACACAAGCTAGACTTGGGTTTCAGGGCGAGGGCACGGCATGTACCCCCTGAAGATCTGAAGCAATATCTCATGCATCTGAAGTCAGAGCAAGGATCAGACGTTGGCTCAGCTTGGATTTTCTGTTCATGACGGCACCTTCATGAGGGAGCCGATCTCGAGAGCATGGAGGTTTTCCCACGTTGGGAGTGGTGGGATGCCCCCTCCAAGGATTCCTTCTGCGGGAAAATTGAGACCTGTTGGACAGCTCCAGGACATCCCATATGGATGAGTCCAGACCAACGTTCAAGGATGGATGCCTGGGAAGCCCGCCTCGCATTCCAATTGTCTCCTAGTGACAAGACAGTTTAGATCTGATGGCTCTGCTGGAACAACCGGGGTGGCTGAGTTGAAATGGACTTTCCTGAGGATGGGTCTAATGTGTGTTTGTGTCCATGAGGGCCTTTAAATGGGGTGGTTGCACCGGGACCCTGAAGTATTCCCCTAAGCTTTTGACATAGCTCCCATGCACAAGTTTCCTTGTGGAGACGAATTTGATTCTGATGGGTGCCTCAGGAAAACCCCTATGCTGGTATTGGAATCCAGGGTTTTGAGGAGACATGCCTGTAAACCAAAGCAATGGATCCGATTTTGGCCTAGGGTCCTGTCTGGTTCAATCTTCTTCTCTGGGGACATCCATCTAGGGTATGAGTGGAGGTAGATGCTCAGCTGGTGTCAGACTGACCTTTTTTGTCCCTGGCGACACTATACTATTGGGATGGCCTCAGGGACTTTGGAGGGTTCTCCTAATTTGTACGATTTTGGACAATGGAATGGGCAGAATTCCCATGGATTGGTAGTCACAGTCCTAATGTGTGGCTCCATGGTCCCCAGCCTGGATGGTGTGTGGCCCAGGACTTTGATGACAGAAGTCTGAAAACACAATCTCAGCTTATGTTTGGGGACGTAGGTATGGCAAGCCCGATCTACAAACCATGAGAAGACATCTTCAGGATATGAAGATAGTGCGAGTCTGAGGCGCTTGCTCAGGCTTTTGTCTCTGGATTTTGTTTCAGAGTTGACCGTGGAATGTCGAGGAGGCCTCATGGGCCATGGACGAATCCTTCTCTCTGTGGATTTGGCCCGATCCCAATTGATTTTCGTCAATCTGTTGGATGGAGTACTCCTTTCAGGGTTGTTACCTCAGGTGTCCCACCAAAAGCGGAATTCCAAAGCAGAGCCCTGGGGAAGAGTGAAGGGACAACCCGAACTATGGTTAAAAAATTGGGGCCTATGGGCATGGCAAGCCCAATATGCTGTCTCTTCTTCCAGCCACTGAGAGGCCTTACCTGAGGACTGGGCTCAGGCTGAGGGTCACAATGTGAGTTTGCCACCTATGTGGCCTGCGAACAATGGTGGGGACTCATTGGACAAACAGGATTCCACTACACTGAACGTTGGACAACAAGCCAACCACAAGGTTCTTGCCATTGGGAAGGAGTTCTGATTTCTGCATCATTTTTCGAACCTGGGCAGTGATTGGAGATAAGGTCTAGGATCTGAATCCTGAAAACCTAGGTTGGGAAGAGATAACGACATAAGGCAATGGCTGGTCCGATGTGCTCAGTGAGCAGCAAGCTGTCTGGTTGGGGCCAGGAGGTCCAGGCTCAGGCTCTGTCAGAAAGGGCATTATTGCCCAGGTCAGCCTATATATTTTGGGTACAGCCAAGTGGCGTGAAGTTTGATCTTCATTTGGGGTTTCTGGGTAGCGCCAGAGGGCCATGTTTTTCTTTTGGAGCGCAAGCAGTGTGCTGCATTGTAATTCTGGATTGCCAAACTGGAGGGCTTGTGGGCCATTAGTCTGAGGACGGAAGTCTGAGGACACAAGCTTGGCTTAGGTTTCTGGGTGAGGACATGGCAGGCACAATATACAGACCTGAAACGAGATCTCGTGCATCTGAAGTCAGGGTGAGGATCAGACTATTTCTCAGGTTGGACCTTATGTCCCTGATGGCCCCTTCATGAAGGGGGTGGGATCACGAGGACATGTGGTTTTCTCATGATGGGAGTTGTGAGAAGCTCCCAATTGCAAAGATTCCCTGCAGGACAATTGAGACCTGTTGGTTGGCTCCAGGCCAATGATTCTTAGCAGGGTTCTAAGGATGGATGGCGAAGTAAGCCACCTCACATTCCAATTGTCTCCTAGCAACAAGACAAGTTAGATCTGCTGGATCTCGCGGAGCAACCGAATACGCTCAGTTGAAATGGACTCTCCTGTGGATGGGTCCTAATGTGTTTTTGTGTCTATGGTGACCTTGGAATGAAGCGGTGGCACTGGGGACCTGAAGGTCTCTCCTAAAAAGAGGCTTTGACACACCTCCCACGTGTATTTTTCCCATGTGTAGATGAGTTTTGTTCTGATGGGTGAGTCAAGAAAAACAGCCATATGCTGGTACTGAAATCCAGGCCTCTGAGGAAGATACCTGGAAACCAAAGCAATGGATCGGATTAGGGCCTAGGGGCCTGTTCGTTCCTTTTTACCTCTGGGGATATCAGTCTACGAGTCTGAGTGCAGGTAGGTTCTCAGATGGGCTCAGATTGCTCCTGTTTGTCCTGGGAAGCCACCACTATTGGGATGGCCTCAGAGACTTTGGAGGTTTATCCTATTTGTAGGGTTGTGGCCTTTGGAATGGTCACACAGAATTCCTTTGGAGAGGGCAAGTACAGTCCTCAGGTTGGCTCCAGGGGCCTGAGCCTGTAGGGTGTGTAGGCCTGGGCTGTTTGGACAGTTGTCTGAAAACACAAACTCGGATTATGTTTCGGGTCATAGGTATGGCAGGACTGATCTACAGACCATGTTGAGAACACTTCGGGATATGAAAAATGGGCGAGTGTGAGGCTCTTGCTCAAGTTTTTATCTCTGGTTATCGTGCCATTCATGGTCATGAAATATCCGGGTGACCTCATGGGAAAAGGACGAGTTGTACTCTTTGGGGGTTTGGCCCCGTCCAAAGAGTTTGGGGTCATTCTGTGGGATGGAAGAAGTCCGTTTTGTTGTTGTTGTTGTTGTTGTTGTTGTTTTGTTTTGTTTTTCAACCTCAGGTGTCCCACCAAATGAGGGATTCCAGAGTAGAGCCCTGGGGAGGGGCGATTGGACAACCAGAAATCTGGTTTAAATTTGGGGCCTAGGGACATGTCAAACCATTATGGCATCTAATGTTCTAGACACTGAAAGGACTTACTAGAGGACAGGACTCACGCTGAGGGTCACAATGCGTGTTTATGCCCTCGTCGCACTCAAGAATGGGCGGGACCTTAGGGTGAATGCTGGATTCTCCTACACTGAACCTTGGAAAACATGGCAACCACAAGGTTTCTTGCCGTGGATAAAGAGGAGTTCTGATTTCTGCATCACACTCACCACTGGGCAGTGATTGGAGATAAGGTCTAGATTCTGAAGCCTGATAACTTAGGTAGGGAAGAAATGATGACCTAAGGCCACTGTGGGTCTTATGGGCTCAGGGTGCAGTCAGTGTCTGGGTGTTGCTCAGGATGTCACGGGTCAGGTTGTGTCAGACAGTGCATTAGTGCCTAGGTTAGACTATATAATATGGGTACATTCGAGTGCCGTGTAGGTTTATTCTCATTTAATGTTCCCGGGCAGCTCCTTAGGCAATATTTTGTTTCGAGAGGGCAGGCAGAGTGCTGCAATGATGGTCCGGAATTGCCAAACTTGTGGGCTTCGGGGCCAGGAGTGTGAGGACGGAAGTCTGAGAACAAAGCTAGACTTGGGATTCAGATCGAGGGCACGGCATGTACCTCCTGAAGATCTGAAGCAATATCTCATGCATCTGAAGTCAGAGGGAGGATCAGACGTTGGCTCAGCTTGGATTTTCTGTTCATGAAGGCCCCTTCATGAAGGGAATTGAATCTCGAGGCCGTGGAGGTTTTCCCACGTTTGGAGTGGTGGGATGCCCCCTCCTAGGATTTCTTCTACGGGACAATTGAGACCTGTTGGACAGCTCCAGGACATCCAATATGGATGAGTCCAGACCAACGTTCGAGGATGGATGCCTGGGAAGCCCGCCTCGCATTCCAATTGTCTCCTAGGGACAAGACAGTTTAGATCTAATGGCTCTGCGGGAGCAACCGGGGTGGCTGAGTTGAAATGGACTTTCCTGAGGATGGGGGTCTAATGTGTGTTTGTATCCATGAGGGCCTTTAAATGGGGCAGTGGCACCGGGACCCTGAAGTATTTCCTAAGCTTTTGACATTGCTCCCATGCACAAGTTTCCTTGTGGAGACGAGGTTTGTTCTGATGGGTGCCTCAGGAAAACCCCAATGCTGGTATTGGAATCCAGGGTTTTGAGGAGACATGCCAGTAAACCAAAGCAATGGATCCGATTTTGGCCTAGGGTCCTGTCTGGTTCAATCTTCTTTTCTGGGGACATCCATCTAGGGTAGGGTATGAGTGGAGGTAGATGCTCAGCTGGCGACAGACTGACCTTTTTGTCCCGGGTGACCTATACTATTGGGATGGCCTCAGGGACTTTGGAGAGTTTTCCTAATTTGTACGATTTTCGACAATGAAATGGGCAGAATTCCCATGGATTGGGTAGGCAGAGTCCTAATGTGTGGCTCCAGGGTCCTCAGCCTGGATGGTATGTGGCCCAGGACTTTGAGGACAGAAGTCTGAAAACACAAACTCAGCTTATCTTTGGAGACGTAGGTATGGCAAGCCCGAACTACAAACCATGAGAAGACATCTTCAGGATATGAAGATAGTGCGAGTCTGAGGCGCTTGCTCAGGCTTTTGTCTCTGGATTTTGTTTCCGCGATGGCCGTGGAATGTCGAGGTGACCTCATGGGCCATGGACGAATCTTGCTCTCTGTGGATTTGGCCCGATCCCAATTGTTTTTCGTCAAGCTGTTGGATGGAGTACTCCTTTCAGCGTTTTTACCTCAGGTGTCCCACCAAAAGCGGAATTCCAAAGCAGAGCCCTGGGGAAGAGTGAAGGGACAACCCGAACTATGGTTAAAAATTGGGGCCTAGGGGCATGGCAAGCCCAATATGCTGTCTCTTCATCCAGCCACTGAGAGGCCTTACCTGAGGACTGGGCTCAGGCTGAGGGTCACAATGTGTGTTTGCCACCTATGTGGCCCGTGAGCAATGGTGGGGCCTCATCGGACACACAGGTTTCCACTACACTGAACATTATACAACAATCCTACCACAAGTTTTCTTGCCATCGGGAAGGAGTTCTGATTTCTGCATCATTTTCAAACATGGGCAGTGATTAGAGATATGGTCTAGGTTCTAAATCCTGAAAACCGAGGCTGGGTAGAGATAACGACCTAAAGCAATGGCTGGTCCGATGTGCTCAGAGAATGGCCAGCTGCATGGGTGAGCCAGGAGGTCTAGGCTCAGCCTCTGTTAGAAAGGGCATTATTGCCCAGGACAGCCTATATATTTTGGGTACAGCCAAGTGGCGTGTGCAGGTTGATCTTCAATTGGGGTTTCTGGGTAGCCCCAGAAGGCAATGTTTTTCTTCTGGAGGGCAGGCAGAGTGCTGCATTATAATTCTGGATTGCCAAACTGGAGGGCTTGTGGGCCATTAGTCTGAGGATGGAAGTCTGAAGACACAAGCTAGGCATACGTTTCTGGTGAGGACATGGCAGCACAATCTACAGACCTGAACCGAGATCTCGTGCATCTGAAGTCAGGGTGAGGATCAGACGATCACTCAGGTTGGACCTTATGTCCCTGAGGGCCCCTTCATGAAGGGGGGGGTATCACGAGGCCATGGGTGTTTTCTCACGATGGGAGTTGTGATAAGCTCCCAACTTCAAAGATTCTTCTGCAGGACAAATGAGACCTGTTGGTTGGCTCCAGGCCAACGATTCCGAGCAGGGTTTTAAGGATGGATGGCGGGGTAGGCCACCTCGCATTCCAATTGTCTCCTAGCAACAAAGACAAGTTAGATCTGCTGGATCTCGCGGAGCTACCGAATACGCTCAGTTGAAATGGACTCTCCTGTGGATGGGTCCTAATGTGTTTTTTGTGTCTATGGAGACCTTGGAATGAAGCGGTGGCACTGGGGCCCTGAAGGGTTTCTCCTAAACAGAGGCTTTGACACAGCTCCCACGTGCAAGTTTCCCATGTGAAGATGAGATTTGTACTAAAGTGTGAGTCAAGAAACAGCCATATGCTGGTATTGAAATCCAGTCCTCTGAGGAGAGATGCCTGGAAACCAAAGCAATGGATCCTATTAGTGCCTAGGGTCCGGTTCGTTCCTTTTTACCTCTAGGAACATCAGTCTACGGGTCTGAGTGCAGGTAGGTTCTCGGATGGGCTCAGATTACTCCTGTTTGTCCTGGGATGCCACCACTATTGGGATGGCCTCAGGGACTTTGTAGGTTTATCCTATTAGTAGGGTTGTGGCCATTGGAATGGGCACACAGAATTCCCTTGGAGAGGGCAAGTACAGTCCTCAGGTTGGCTCCAGGGTCCTGAACCTGTAGGGTGTTTAGGCCAGGGTTGTTTTACCGTTGTCTGAAAACACAAATTCGGCTTACGTTTCGGGTCACAGGTATGGCAGGACTGATCTACAGACCTTGAGGAGAACTCTTCAGGATATGAAAAAAGGGCGAGTGTGAGGCTCTTGCTCAAGTTTTTGTCTCTGGATATCGTGTCACTCATGGTCGTGAAATTTCCCGGGTGACTTCATGGGAAATGGATGAGTCTTATTCTCTGGGGTTTGGCCTTGTCCAAAGAGTTTGAGGTCATTCTGTGGGATGGACGAAGTCTGTTTTTTTGTTTTTTTTTTTTTTTTTTTTGTTGTTGTTGTTGTTTTGTTTTGTAACCTCAGGTGTCCCACCAAATGAGGGATTCCAGAGTAAAGCCCTGGGGAGGGGCGACTGGACAACCAGAAATCTGGTTAAAAATTGGGGCCTAGGGACATGTCAAGCCCATTATGACATCTAATTGTCCAGCCACTGTGAGGTCTTACTAGAGGATAGGACTCACGCTGAGTGTCACAATGCGTGTTTATGCCCTCGTCACACTCAAGAATGGGCGGGGCCTCAGGGTGAATGCTGGTTTCTCCTACACTGAGCGTTGGACAACATGCCAACCACAAGGCTTCTTGCCTTGGGTAAGGATGAGTTCTGATTTCTGCATCACATTCAACCCTTGTCAGGGCTTGGAGTTAAGGTTTAATTTCTGAAGCCTGAAAAGTTAGGTTGGGAAGAGATAACGAGCTAAGACCATGGCGGGTGTGATGTTCTCAGTGTGCAGTCAGCTGTCTCTGTTTTGGTCAGGAAGTCCGGGCTCACTCTGTATCAGACAGTGTATTAGTGGCCAGGTTAGACTATCTAATTTGGGTACATTCGAGTGCCGTGTATGTCTATCCTCATTTGGGTTATGTGAGAAACTCCATAGGTCAAAATTTTTTCTTCTGGAAGCAGGCAGAATGCTTCATTTTGTGTCCCGAATTTCCAAATGTGAGGGCTTGGGGGCCAGGAGTGTGAGGACGGAAGTCTGAGAACACAAGCTAGTCCTAGGTTTCAGGGCGAGGGCAAGGAAAGCACACTCTGCAGAACTGCATCGAGATCTCGTGCATCTGAATTCAGGGTGAAGATCAGACGTTGGCTTAGGTTGGAGTTCCTGTCCATGATTTCCCCTTCATAAATGGGGGGGGGGCATCACAAAGCCATCTAGATTTTCCCAGGTTGGGAGTTGTGAGATGCTCCAAAACTCAAGGATTCCTTCTGCTGGACATTTGAGACCTGTTGGATGGCTCCAGGACATCCCATACGGAACGACGCCAGAGCAGAGCTCTAAGGATGGATGGTTGGGCAGCCCGCCTTGCATTCCAATTGTCTCCTAGTCAAGACAGGTTCAGTGTGCTCGCTCTGGGGGAGCAACAAAGGGAGCTGAGTTGAAATGGAATTTCCTGCGGATGGGTTCTAATGTGGATTTCTGTCCATGGAGAACTTGTAAGGGGCAGTGGCACACAGGCCCTGAAGGATTCTCCTAACTGGAGGTTTTGAGACATCTTCAAAGGATAATTTTCCCATGTGGAGAAGAGATTTGTTCTGATTGCTGCCTCATGAAATCCCCATATGCTAATATTGGAAACCAGGTCTCTGAGGAGAGATACCTGTAACCGAAAGCAATGAATCTGATTCAGGCCTAGGGGCCTGTCTGATTCAATCTTCTTCTCTGGGGACATCCATCTACGCTGAGTAGAGGTAGATGCTCAGCTGGTTTCAGATGACCCTTGTTTGTCCTGGGCGGCCTACATTATTGGGATGTCCTTGGGGACTCTGGAGGTTTTTCCTAATTTGTACGATTGTGGACAATGGAATGGGCAGAATACCCGTGGTATGGACAGGCACAGTCCTGATATGTGGCTCCAGGGGCCCCAGCCTGAAGGGTCTGTGGGCCAGGAATGTGGGGACAGAAGTCTGAAAACACAAAACTCGGCTTAGGTTTGGGAAGTAGGTATGGCAGGCCCGATCTACAGACCGTGAGGAGAACTCTTCGGGATACGACAAAAGAGCGAGTTTGAGGCGCTTGCTCATTCTTTTGTCTCTGGATTTGTTGTCAACGATGGCTGTGGAATCTCGGGGAGGCCTCATGGGCCATGGACGAGACTTCCTCTCTGTGAATTTGGTCCAATCCCAATTGTTTTGGGTCAATCTGAAGGATGGGAGGAGTCCTTTTAGTTTTGTTACCTCAGGTGTCCCACCAAAAGAGGGATTCCAAAGCAGAGCTCTGGGGAGGGATGAATGGACAACCCGAACAATCCAATTGGGGTGAGGTCGAGAACCGAGCAGGTTGATCCTCATTTGGGGTTTATGGAGATCCCCATAGAGCAACGTTTTTCTTCTGGAGGGCCAGCAGAGGGCTGCATTTTGGTTCCAGAATTCCAAGTCTTGAGGACATGTTTGCCAGGAGTGTGAGGAAGGAAGTCTGAAAACACAAGGTAGCACGAGGTTTGGGCCCACTGTGCAGAGGCTGAATCGAGATCTCCTGCATCTGAGGTCAGGGCGAGTATCAGATGTTGCCTCAAGCTGGAGTTTGTGTCCATGACGGCCCCTTCCTGAAGGGGGTGGGGGCGTCATGAGGCCATGGAGGTTTCCCTACGCTGGGAGTTGTGAGCTGCTCCAAACTTCAAGGTTTCCTTCTTCAGGACAGTCGAGTACTATTGGATGGTTCCAGGATGCCCCATACAGAAAGACACGAGAGCAGGGGCCTAAGGATGGATGCCGAGAAACGCCAACTCACCTTCCCATTGCCTGGTCGAGACAAGGCACGCTCAATCTGCGGGCTCTTGGGTGAGCTACCCTGAAGGCTGAGTTTAAATGGACTTTCCTGAGGATGAGTCATAATGTGGGTTGGTGGCCATGGAGACCTTGGAATGTGGCAGTAGCTAAGGGACTCTGCAGGATTCTCCAACCCGAAGGGTTTGACACAACTCCAACAAGGAAGCTTTCCATGCGGAGATGAGAGGTGTTCTGTCTGGTGGCTCAGGATAGCCCCATATGCTGGTCTTCGAACCCAGGCCTCTGAGAAGTGATACCTGGACACCAAAGCAAGAGTTCATAATAGGGCCTAGGGGCCTGCCTGGTTCAATCTTCTGTCTCTGCGGATATCAGTCTGTGTTTCTGCATGGAGGTAGTAGTTGCTCAGCTGGTGTCATAATGCCCCTGTTTGTCCAGTGCAGCTTGCGGTAGTGGGATGTCCTTGGGGACCTTGAGGTTTCTACTATTTTGTAGAGTTGTGGCCAATGGAACGGGCAGTTTCTTAGGAGAGAGCAGGCACAGTTCTGTGGTGTGGCTCCAGAGACACAGCCTGGAGGCGGTGTGGGCCACGGCTGTGCAGACAGACATCCAAAAACCCAAACTCAGCTCAGGTTTGGGGCCGAGGTTATGGCAGGCCTGATCTACAGTCTGTGAGGGGAGCTCCTCTGGATATGAAAGAAGGGTGAGAGGGAGGCAGTCGCTCAGTCTTTTGTCTCTGGATATTTTGTCCACAATGGCCGTTTAATGTAGGAGTTGCCTCATGGGTCGTAGAAGTCTCCCTCTCTGGTAGTTTGTCCAGCCCCCAAGAGTTTGGGGTCATTCTGTGGGAAGGGAAGAGTCCTGTTTTCTGCTTCATGTGTCCCCCCAGTAGAGGGATTCTGGAGCATAGCAGTGGGTACTGACAACTGGAATAGTCGCTCTCTGGTTAAGCCTGGGGGCCTATGGATATGACAAGCCCCATATGCAGGATCTTGGTCCAGCCACTGAGAGGCGTTACTTTAATACGGGACTCACGCTACAGGTCACAATGCATGTCTGTGCCCTAGGCGGCCCTCAAGCACTGGCGTGGCCTTTCCGACAATGCAGGTTTTCCCACATTGAACGTTGGACAACATGCCAACCACAAGGTTTCTGGCCATGGGGAGGAGGAATTCTAATTTCTGCATCACGTTCACCCCTGGGCAGTGATTGGAGATAAGGTCTAGGTTCTGAAGCCTGAAAACCGAGGTTGGGAAGAGATGACGAACTACAGCCAATGCGGGTCCCGTGTGTCCAGGTTGGAGCCAGCTGTCTAGGTGTCGTTTTGGATGTCTTGTCTCAGGCTGTGCCAGACAGGGCATTCGTATTCAGGGTAGGCTGTATAATTGCTTTACAGTCGAGTGGCATGCATTAGATAATCATTTGGGGTTTCTTATTAGCAGCATAGGGCAAAGTTTTTCTTCTGGAGGGCAAGCAGAGTGCTGCATTGTGGCTTCGGAATTCCCAAACTGGAGGGCTTGTGGGCCAGGAGAGTGAGGACGGAAGTCTGAGAACACAAGCTAGGCATAGGTTTCGGGGAATGGACATGGCAGGCACACTCTGCAGAGCTGAATTGAGATCTCATGGGTCTGAAGTCAGGTCGAGGATCAGACTTTGGCTCAGGTTGGAGTTTCTGTCCATGTTGGCCCCTTCATGAAGGGGGGGGCATTATGAGGCCATGGGGGTTTTCCCACTATTAGAGTTGTGAGATGCTCCAAACCGCAAGGATTCCTTCTGTGGGACAATTAAGATTTGTTGGATGGCTCCAGGACGTCTCATAAGGTATTTTTCCAGAACAGGGTTCAAAGTATGGATGCCTGGGCAGACAGCCTCAATTCCAATTGTCTCCTAGCAACAAGAAACGTTTGATCTGCTGGCTTCGGGTAGCATCAGAGGGGGCTGAGTTGGAATGGAATTTCCTGAGGATGGTCTTAAATGAGTTGAAATGGACTTTCCTGAGGATGGTCTTAATGTTGGTTTGAGTCCATTGAGACCTTGGTATGGGGCAGTGGCTCCAGGGCCCTGAAGGATTCTCCTAACTAGAGGTTATAACAAAGCTCCAATGAGCAAGTTTTCCATGGGGAGACGAGATTTGTTCTTATTGGTGCCTCAGGAAACCACCATTTGCTGGTATTGGAAATGAGGCCTCTGAGGAGAGATGCCTGGAAACCAAAGCAATGGATCTGATTAGGGCCTAGGGGCCTGTCCGGTTCAATATTCTTCTCTGGGGACATCCTTTGTCTGAGTGGAGGTAGTTGCTCATCTGGTTTGAGATCACACTTGTTTATCCTGGGCGGCCTACACTATTGGGATGGCCTCGGTAACTTTGGAGGTTTTTCCTAATTTGCAAGGTTGTGTCCAATGGAATGGGAAGAATTCTCTTGAAAGGGAAGCACAGTCCTGAGGTGTGGCTCCAGGGACCCAAGTGTGGAGCGTGTGTGGTCCAGGGCTATTTGGACAAAAGTCTGAAAACACAAACTCCACTTAGGTTTGGGTCTGTAGGTATGGCCGGCCCGATATATAGACCGTGAGGAGAACTCTTTGGGATATGAACAAAGGGCGAAAGTGAGGTGCTTGCTCATGCTTATTTTTTTCTGGATATGTGTCACCGATTGCCATGGAATGTCCGGGTGTCCTCATGGGCCATCGATGAGGCTCCCTTTCTGGGGATTTGACCCAATCCCAAGAGTTTGGGGTCATTCTGTGGGAAGGGAGGAGGCCTTTCTGTTTTTTTTTTTTTTGTTTTTTTGTTTTTTTTTTTTTACCTCAGATGGACCACCAAAAGAGGGATTCCACAGCAGAGTCCTGGGGAGGGGCGACTGGACAACCAGAACTCTGGTTAACATTGGGACCTAAGAACATGGCAAGCCCCATATGTGGGCTCTTGGTCCAGACACTGAGAGGCCTTCCTTGAGCATAGGGCTCACATTGAGTTTCACAATGTGTTTTTGTGCCCAAGGAGCCCCTCATCAGGGCGTGGCCTAATGTACCATGCTGGTTTCTCCTACACTGAACGTTGCACAATATGGCAACCACAAGTTTTCTGGCCATGGGGAAGAAGGAGTTCTAATTTCTGCAACACTTTCACTCCTGGACTGTGGATTTAAGGGCTAGGTTCTGAAGCCTGAAAACTGAGGTTGGGAAGAGATGAAGACCTAAGGCCATGGTGTGTCTGATGTGCTCAAGGTTCGGCCAGCTGTTGAGTGTGGGTTGGGAGGTGCAGGCTCAGGCTGTGGCAGACAGGGAATTAGTGCCCAGGCTATACTGTATCATTGGGGTGCAGTCGAGTTTCGTGCAGGTTGGTACTCATTTGTGGTTACTGGGTAGCCCCAGAGGGCAACGTTTTTCTTCTGGAAGGAAGACACAGTGCCACATAGTGGCTCCTGAATTCCCAAACTGGAAGGCTTGTGGGCCAGGAGTGTGAGGAAAAAATTCTGAGAACACAAGCCATACCTAGATTTCGGGGTGAGGGGACGGCAGGAACCCTCTGCAGAGATGATTCGAGATCCCGTGTACCTGAAGACAGAGCTAGGATCAGACGTTGGCTCAGGTTGGAGTTTCTGTCCATGACGGCCCCTTCATGAAGGGGAGGGTGTCACGAGGCCATGGAGGTTTTCCCACGATGGGAATTGTGAGATGCTCCAAACCGCAATGATTCCTTCCGTGGGACAGTCGAGACCTGCTGGATGGCTCCAGGACATCCCTTAAGGAAGTTATCCAGAGCAGGGTTCTAAGGATGGATGCCTGGGCAGCCTGCCTCCCATTCCAGGTGTCTCATAGCGCCAAGGCAAGTTCAATCTGCTGGATCTTGGGGAGTAACCGAGGCGGGTGTGTTGAAATGGGTGAGTTGAGGATGGGTCATAATGTGCATTTGTGTCCATGGAGGCCTTGGAATGGGGTGCTTGATCCGGGGCCTTGAGGGATGTTCATAACCGGAGGTTTTGATGGAGCTCTAAAGAGTACGTTTCCTATGTAAAGAAGAGAATTGTTTTGATGAGTGCCTAAGGAATCTCCCATATGCTGGTATTGGTAACCAGGCCTCTGAGGAGAGATGCCTGGAAACAAAAGCAATGGATATGATTAAGGCCTAGGTGCCTGTGGGGTTCAATCTCTTTCCTGGGGATAGGTGTCTATGGATCTGAGGGGAGGTAGTTGCTCGGCTTGTGTCAGATCGCCCCTGTTTGTCCTGGGCAGCCTATAATATTGGGAATGGCCTCGGGATTTTGGAGTTTCTCCTAATCTATAGGGTTGTGGCCAATGGAATGGGCAGAAATCCCCTGGAGAGGGCAGGCACAGTTCTGAGTTTGGCTCTAGGGGCCCAGCCTTGAAGGTGTGTGGGCCAGGCCTGTGGGGACAGAAGTCTGAAGTCACAAACTCCGCTTAGGATTGGGGACATAGGTATGGCACACCCAATCTACAGACCGTGATAACACTGCGGTATATGAAAAAGGGTGAGTTTGAGGTGCTTGCTCAGGTTTTGTCTCTGGATTTGTGTCAACAATGTGGGTCGAATGCTGACGTGGCCTCATGGGTTGTGGACAGCTTTCCTTTTCTGAGGATTTGACCCAATCCCAAGAGTTTAGGTACATTCTGTGGGATGGGAGGAGTCCTTTCTCTTTTTTATTTTTTTTTTATGTACCTCATGTGTGCCAATAAAAGAGGGATTCCAGAGCAGAGTCCTTGGGAGTGACAACTGGATAACCCCACTTCTGTTTAAGTTTGGGGGCCTAGGGGCATGGCAAGTCCAATATGTGGGCTCTTGATTCAGACACTGAGGTCTTCCTTGAGGACAGGGCTCATGCTGAGGGTCACAATGCCTATTTGTGCCCAACAAGGCCCTCAAGCATGGGAAGGGCCTCATGGGCCACGCTGGATTCTCCTACACTGAACGTTGGAGAATATGCCAACCACAAGGTATCTTGCCATGGGTAAGGAAGAGTTCTGATTTCTGCATCACAGTCACCCCTGGGGAGTGATTGGAGATAAGGTCTAGGTTCTGAAGTCTGAAAACTGAGGTAGGGACGAGATGATGACCTAAGGCCATGGCGGGTCTGATGAGCTCAGTGTGCGGTCAGCTGTCTGGGTGTTGGTCACGAGGCCCGGGCTCAGGTTGTCAGACAGTGCAGTAGTGCCCAGGTTAGACTATATATTTTGGGTGCATTCGAGTGCCGTGTAGGTTCTTATCTGAAGAACTCTTCAGGATATGAAGAATGAGCGAGTCTGAGGCGAGTGCTCAGGCTTTTGTCTCTGGATTTTGTATCAGCGATGGCCGTGGAATGTTGGGGAAGCCTCATGGGCCATGGACGAATCTTGCTGTCTGTTGACTTGGCCCGATCCCAATTGTTTTTCGTCAATCTGTGGGATGGGAGGACACTTTTCATATTTGTTACCTCAGGTGTCCCACCAAAAGAGGAATTCCAAAGCAGAGCCCTGCGGAAGAGTGAAGACACAACCCGAACGACGGTTAAAAATTGGGGCCTAGGGGCATGGCAAGCCCAATATGCTGTATCTCCATCCAGCCACTGAGAGGCCTTACCTGAGGACTGGGCTCAGGCTGAGGGTCACAATGTGTGTTTGTGACCAATGTGGCCCGCAAGCATGGGCGGGGACTCATGGGCCACACAGGTTTCAACTACACTGAACCTTGGACAACATGCCAACCACAAGGTTTCTTGCCATGGGGAAAGAGTTCTGATTTCTGCATCATTTTCAAACCCGGGCCGTGATTGGAGATAAGGTCTAGGTTCTGAAGCCTGAAAACCGAGGTTGAGAAGAGATGACGACCTAAGGCCATGGCGGGTCCGATGTGCTCAGTGTGCGGCTAGCTGTCTGGGTGGGGCCAGGAGGTCCAGTCTCAGGCTGTGTCAGAAAGGGCATTAGTGCCCAGGTCAGCCTTTATGTTTGGGGTACAGCCGAATGGCGTGCAGATTGATCCTCATTTGGGGTTTCTGGGTAGCCCCAGTGGGCAATGTTTTTCTTCTGGAGGGCAGGCAGAGTGCTGCATTGTAGTCTGGATTGCCAAACTGGAGGGCTTGTGGGTCAGTAGTCTGAGGACGGAAGTCAGAGAACCCTAGCTAGGCCTAGGATTCTGAGTGAGGATATGGCAGGCAATATCTCCAGAGCTGAATCGAGATCTCGTGCATCTGAAGTCAGGGCGAGGATCAGACGATCCCTTAGGTTGGACATTCTGTCCCTGATGGCCACTTCTTGAAGGGGGGGGTTGATCACGAGGCCATGTGGGTTTTCCCACGATGGGAGTTGTGAGAAGCTCCCAAAAGCAAAGATTTTTCTGCAGGACTATTGAGACCTGTTGGTTGGCCCCAGGACAACGATTCCGAGCAGGGTTCTAAGGATGGATGGCTGGGTAGCCCACCTCGCATTCCAATTGTCTCCAAGCAACAAGACAGGTTAGATCTCCTGGATCTGGGGAGGAACCGAGGAGGCTGAGTTGAAATGGACTCTCCCGTGGATGTGTCCTAATTTTATTTTGCGTCTATAGAGACCTTGGAATGAAGCGTTTGCACTGGGGCCCTGAAGGGTTCTCCTAAAGAGAGGCTTTCACACAGCTCCATCGTGCAAATTTCCCTTGTGTAGATCAGTTTTGTTCTGATGGGAGTGGGTGAGTGAAGAAACAGCCATATGCTGTTATTGAAATCCAGGCCTATGAGGAGAGATGCCTGGAAGCCAAACCAATGGATCCGATAGGTGCCTAGGGGCCTGTTCGTTCCTTTTTACCTCTGGGGACATCAGTCTCCGGGTCTGAGTGCCGGTAGGTGCTCAGATGGGCCCTGTTTGCCCCTGTTTGTCCTGGGAAGCCACAAATATTGGGATGGCCTCAGGGACTTTGGAGGTTGATCCTATTAGTAGGGTTGTGGCCATTGGAATGGGCACATACAATTCCCTTGGAGAGGGCAAGCACAGTCGTCAGGTTTGGCTCCAGGGGCCTGAGCCTGTAGGATGTGTAGGCCAGGGCTGTTTGGACAGTTGTCTGAAAACACAACTCGGCTTATGTTTCGGGTCATAGGTATGGCAGGACTGATCTACCGACCATGAGGAGAACTCTTCGGGATATGAAAAAAGGGCTAGTGTGAGGCTCTTGCTCAAGTTTCTCTGTCTGGATATCGTGTCACTCATGGTCGTGAAATTTCCGGGTGACTTCATGGGAAATGGACGAGTCTTACTCTCTGGGGGTTTGGCCCCGTCCAAAGAGTTTGGGGTCATTCTGTGGGATGGAAGAAGTCCGTTGTTCTGTTGTTGATTTGTTTTGTTTTGTTTTTCAACCTCAGGTGTCCCACCAAATGAGAGATTCCAGAGTAGATCCCTGGGGAGTGGCGACTGGACAACCAGAAATCTGGTTAAAAATTGGGGCCTAGGGACATGTCAAGCCCATTATGACATCTAATGGCCCAGCCACTGAGAGGACGTACTAGAGGACTGGACTCACGCTGAGGGTCACAATGCGTGTTTATGCCCTCGTCGCACTCAGGAATGGGCGGGGCGTCAGTGTGAAATCTGGTTTCTCCTACACTGAACGTTGGACAACATGCCAACCACAAGGATTCTTGCCATGGGTAAGGAAGAGTTCTGATTTCTGCATCACAGTCATCCCTGGGCAGTGATTGCAGATAAGGTCTAGGTTCTGAAGCTTGAATACTGTGGTAGGGAAGAGATAATGACCTAAGGCCATGGCGGGTCTGATGTGCTCAGTGTGCGGTCAGCTGTCTGGGTGATGGTCACGAGGTCCGGGCTCAGGTCGTGAGACATTGCATTAGTGACCAGGTTAGACTATATATTTTGGGTGCATTCGAGTGCCCTGTAGTTTCTTATCTGAAGAACTCTTCAGGATATGAAGAATGAGCTAGTCTGAGGCGCGTGCTGAGGCTTTTGTCTCTGGATTTTGTATCAGCGATGGCCGTGGAATGTTGGGGAGGCCTCATGGTCCATGGACGAATATTGCTCTTTGTGAATTTGGCCCGATCCCAATTGTTTTTCGTCAATCTGTGGGATGGGAGTACTCCTTTCAGGTTTGTTACCTCAGGTGTCCCACCAAAAGAGGAATTCCAAAGCAGAGCCCTGGGGAAGAGTGAAGGGACAGCCCGAACTATGGTTAAAATTGGGGCCTAGGGGCATGGCAAGCACAATATGTTGTCTCTCCATCCAGCCACTGAGAGGCCTTACCTGAGGACTGGGCTCCGGCTGAGGGTCACAATGTGTGTTTGTGACCAATGTGGCCCGCAAGCATGGGCGGGGCCTCATGGGCCACACTGGTTTCAACTACACTGAACCTTGGACAACATGCCAACCCGAAGGTTTCTTGCCATGCGGAAAGAGTTCTGATTTCTGCATCATTTTCAAACCCGGGCCGTGATTGGAGATAAGGTCTAGGTTCTGAAGCCTGAAAACCGAGGTTGAGAAGAAATGATGACCTAAGGCCATGGCGGGTCCGATGTGCTCAGTGTGCGGCCAGCAGTCTGGGTGGGGCCAGGAGGTCCAGGCTCAGGCTGTGTCAGAAAGGGCATTAGTGCCCAGGTCAGCCTATATATTTGGGGTACAGCCGAATGGCGTGCAGGTTGATCCTCATTTGGGGTTTCTGGGTAGCCCCAGAGGGCAATGTTTTTCTTCCTCATTTGGGGTTTCTGGGTAGCCCCAGAGTGCTGCATTGTAGTCTGGATTGCCAAACTGGAGGGCTTGTGGGCCAGTAGTCTGAGGACGGAGGTCTGAGAACCCAAGCTAGGCCTCGGTTTCTGGGTGAGGTAATGGCAGGCACAATCTCCAGAGCTGAATCGAGATCTCGTGCATCTGAAGTCAGGGTGAGGATCAGACTATTTCTCAGGTTGGACCTTTTTCCCTGATGGCCCCTTCTTGATGGGGGGCGGATTACGAGGCCACGGGGGTTTCTCACCATGGGAGTTGTGAGAAGCTCACAACTGCAAAGATTCTTCTGCAGGACAATTGAGACCTGTTGGTTGGCTCCAGGCCAATGATTCCGAGCAGGGTTCTAAGGATGGATGGCTGGGTAGCCCACCTCGCATTCCAATTGTCTCCTAGCAACAAGACAAGTTAGATCTGCTGGATCTCGCGGAGCAACCGAATATGCTGAGTTGAATTGGACTCTCCCGTTAATGTGTCCTAATATGATTTTATGTCTATGGAGACCTTGGAATGAAGCGTGGCACTGGGGCCCTGAAGGGTTCTCCAAAAAGAGGCTTTGACACACCTCCCATGTGCTAGTTTCCTATGTGTAGATGAGTTTTGTTCTGATGGGTGAGTCAAGAAACAGCCATATGCTGGTACTGAAATCCAGGCCTCTGAGGAGAGATGCCTGGATACCATAGCAATGGATCCGATTAGGGCCTAGGGGCCTGTTTGATCCTTTTTACCTCTGGGGATATCAGTCTTTGAGTCTGAGTGCAGGTAGGTTCTCAGATGGGCTCAGATTCCTCCTGTTTGTCCTGGGAAGCCACCACTATTGGGATGGCCTCGGGGACTTTGGAGGTTTATCCTATTAGTAGGGGTGGTGCCATTAGAATGGGCACACAGAATTCGCTTGGAGAGGGAAAGTACAATCCTCAGGTTGGCTCCTGGGGCCTGAGCCTGTAGGGTGTGTAGGCCTCGGCTGTTTGGACAGTTGTCTGAAAACACAAACTCGGATTATGTTTCGGGTCATAGGTATGGATGGACTGATCTACAGACCATGAGGAGAACTCTTCGGGATATGAAAAAAGGGCGAGTGTGAGGCTCTTGCTCAAGTGTTTATCTCTGGATATCGTTCCATTCATGGTCATGAAATATCCGGGTGTCTTCATGGGAAAGGGGCGAGTCTTACTCTCTGGGGGTTTGGCCCGGTCCAAAGAGTTTGGGGTCCTTCTGTGGGATGGAAGAAGTCCGTTTTTTTGTTGTTGTTGCTTTGTTTTGTTTTGTTTTTCAAACTCAGTTGTCCCACCAAATGAGGGATTCCAGAGTAGAGCCTGCGGAGGGGCGATTGGACAACCAGAAATCTCGTTTAAATTTGGGGCCTAGGGACATGTCAAGCCATTATGGCATCTAATGGTCTAGCCACTGGGAGGACTTACTAGAGGACAGGACTCATGCTGAGGGTCACAATGCGTGTTTATGTCAACGTCGCACTCAAGAATGGGTGGGACCTCAGGATGAATGCTGGTTTCTCCTACAGTGAACCTTGGACAACATGGCAACCACATTGTTTCTTTCCGTGGATAAAGAGGAGTTCTGATTTCTGCATCACACTCACCGCTGGGCAGTGATTGGAGATAACGTCTAGGTTGTGAAGCCTGAAAACTGAGGTAGGAAAGAGATGATGACCTAAGGCCACGGCGGGTCTTATGGGCTCAGGGTGCGGTCAGCTGTTCAGGAGGTTCCGGCTCAGGTTGTGTCAGACAGTGCATTACTGCCCAGGTTAGACTATATAATTTGGGTACATTCGAGTGCCGTGTAGGTTTATTCTCATTTAATGTGCCCGGGCAGCTCATTAGGCAATATTTTGTTTCTAGAGGGCAGGCAGAGAGTTGCAGTGATGTTCCGGAATTGCCAAACTTGTGGGCTTCGGGGCCAGGAGTGTGAGGACGGAAGTCTGAGAACACAAGCTAGACTTGGGATTCAGGGCGAGGGCACGGCATGTACCTCCTGAAGATCTGAAGCAGTATCTCATGCATCTGAAGTCAGAGCGAGGATCAGACGTTGGCTCAGCTTGGATTTTCTGTTCATGACGGCCCCTTCATGAAGGGAGCTGAATCTCGAGGCCGTGGAGGTTTTCACACGTTGGGAGTGGTGGGATGCCCCCTTCTAGGATTCCTTCTGCGGGACAATTGAGACCTGTTGGACAGCTCCAGGACATCCCATATGGATGAGTCCAGACCAAAGTTCAAGGATGGATGCCTGGGTGGTCCGCCTCGCATTCCAATTGTCTCCTAGCGAGAAGACAGTTTAGATCTGATGGCTCTGCGGGAGCAACCGGGGTGGCTGAGTTGAAATGGACTTTCCTGAGGATGGGTCTAATGTGTGTTTGTGTCCATGAGGGCCTTGGAATGGGGCGGTGGCACCGGGACCCTGAAGTATTCTCCTAAGCTTTTGACATAGCTCCCATGCACAAGTTTCCTTGTGGAGACGAGGTTTGTTCTGATGGGTGCCTCAGGAAAACCCCAATGCTGGTATTGGAACCCAGGGTTTTGAGGAGACATGCCTGTAAACCAAAGCAATGGATCCGATTTTGGCCTAGGGTCCTGTCTGGTTCAATCTTCTTCTCTGGGGACATCCATCTAGGGTATGAGTGGAGTTAGATGCTCAGCTGGCGACAGACTGAACTTTTTTGTCACGGGTGACCTATACTATTGGGATGGCCTCAGGGACTTTGGAGGGTTCTCCTAATTTGTACGATTTTGGACAATGGAATGGGCAGAATTCCCATGGATTGGGTAGGCACAGTCCTAATGTGTGGCTCCAGGTTCCCCAGCCTGGATGGTGTGTGGCCCAGGACTTTGAGGACAGAAGTCTGAAAACACAAACTCAGCTTATGTTTGGGGACATAGATATGGAGGCCCGATCTACAAACCATGAGAAGACATCTTCATGATATGAAGATAGTGCGAGTCTGAGGCACTTGCTCAGGCTTTTTTCTCTGGATTTTTTCATTTCAGCGATGTCCGTGGAATGTCGAGGAGGCCTCATGGGCCATGGACGAATCTTGCTCTCTGTGGATTTGGCCCAATCCCAACTGTTTTTCGTAAATCTGTTGGATGGAGTACTCCTTCCAGGGTTGTTACCTCAGGTGTCCCACCAATAGTGAGTTCCAAAGCGGAGCCCTGGGGAAGAGTGAAGGGACAACCCGAACTATGCTTAAAAATTGGGGCCTAGGGGCATGGCAAGCCCAATGTGCTGTCTCTTCATCCAGCCACTGAGAGGCCTTACCTGAGGACTGGGCTAAGGCTGAGGGTCACTATGTGTGTTTGCCACCTATGTGGCCCGTGAACAATGGCGGTGCCTCATCGGACACACAGGTATCCACTACACTGAACGTTGGACAACAAGCCTACCACAAGGTTTCTTGCCATCGGGAAGGAGTTCTGATTTCTGCATCATTTTCAAAACTGGGCAGTGATTGGAGATAAGGTCTAGGTTCTGAAGCCTGAAAACTGAGGTTGGGAAGGGATACCGACCTATGGCCATGGGGGGTCTGATGTTCTCCGTTTGAGCCAGCTGTCTGGGTGGGACTAGGATGTCCAGGCTCAGGCTGTGTCAGAAAGGGCATTATTGCCCAGGTCATCCTATATATTTTGGGTATATCCAAGTGTCGTGCAGGTTGATCTTCATTTGGGGTTTCTAGGTAGCCCAAGATGGCAATGTATTTCTTCTGCAGGGCAGGTAGAGTGCTGCATTTTTGTTCTGGATTGCCGGAGGGCTTGTGAGCCAGTAGTCTGTGGACAGAAGTCTGAGGACACAAGCTAGGCTTAGGTTTCTGGGGGAGGACATGGCAGGCACAATCTACAGACCTGAACCGAGATCTCGTGCATCTGAAGTCAGGGTGAGGATCAGACGATGGCTCAGGTTGGACATTATGTCCCTGATGGCCCCTTTATGAAGGGGGGGGGATGATGAGGTCATGGGGGTTCTCTCACGATGGGAGTTCTGAGAAGCTCCCAACTGCAAAGATTCTTCTGCAGGACAATTGAGACCTGTTGGTTGGCTCCAGGCCAACGATTCTGAACAGGGTTTTAAGGATGGATGGCGTGGAAGGCCACCTCACTTTCCAATTGTCTCCTAGCAACAAGACAAGTTAGATCTGCTGGATCTCGCGGAGGAACCGAATACGCTTAGTTGAAATGGACTCTCCTGTGGATGGGTCCTAATGTGTTTTTCTGTCTATGGATACCTTGGAATGAAGCGGTGGCACTGGGGCCCTGAAGGGTTCTCCTAAACAGAGGCTTTGACACAGCTCCCACGTGCAAGTTTCCCATGTGTAGATGAGATTTGTACTGATGTGTGAGTCAAGAAACAGCCATATGCTGGTATTGAAATCCAGGCCTCTGAGGAGAGATTCCTGTGAACGAAAGCAATGATCCGATTAGTGCCTAGGGGCCTGTTTGTTTCTTTTTACCTCTGGCGACATCAGTCTACAAGTCTGAGTGCAGGTAGGTTCTCAGAATGGCTCAGATTGCTCCTGTTTGTCCTGGGAAGCCACCACTATTGGGATGGCCTCAGGGAATTTGGAGTTTTATTCTATTAGTAGGGTTGTGGCCATTGGAATGGGCACACAGAATTCCCTTGGAGATGGCAAGTACAGTCCTCAGGTTGGCTCCAGAGGCATGATCCTGTAGGGTGTTTAGGCCAGGGCTGTTTGGACAGTTGTCAGAAAACACAAACTCGGCTTATGTTTCAGGTCATAGGTATGGCAGGACTGATCTACAGACCTTGAGGAGTACTCTTCAGGTTATGAAAAAAGGGCGAGTGTGAGGCTCTTGCTCAAGTTTTTGTCTCTGGATATCGTGTCACTCATGGTCGTGAAATTCCCGGGTGCCTTCATGGGAAATGGATGAGTCTTATTCGCTGGGGTTTATCCTTGTCCAAAGAGTTTGAGGTCATTCTGTGGGATGGAAGAAGTCTGTTTTTGTTGTTGTTGTTGTTGTAGTTTTGTTTTGTTTTGTTTTTTAACCTGAGGTATCCCACCAAATGAGGGATTCCAGAGTAAAGCCCTGGGGAGGGGTGACTGGACAACCAGAAATCTGGTTAAAAATTGGGGCATAGGGACATGTCAAGCCCATTATGACATCTAATGTTCCAGCCACTGAGAGGACTTACTAGAGTACAGGACTCACGCTGAGTGTCACAATGCGTGTTTATGCCCTCGTTGCACTCAAGAATGGGCGGGGCCTCAGGGTGAATGCTGGTTTCTCCTACCCTGATCGTTGGACAACTTTCCAACCACAAGGCTTCTTGCCTTGGGTAAGGAGGAGTTCTGATTTCTGCATCACATTCAACCCTTGTCAGGGCTTGGAGTCAAGGTCTATGTTCTGAAGCCTGAAAAGTTAGGTTGGGAAGAGATAACGAGCTAAGATCATGGCGGGTGTGATGTTCTCAGTGTGCGGTCAGCTGTCTCGGTTTTGGTCAGGAGGTCCGGGCTCACTCTGTATCAGACAGTGTATTAGTGGCCAGGTCAGACTATCTAATTTGGGTACATTTGAGTGCCGTGTATGTCTATCCTCATTTGGGTTATGTGAGAAACTCCATAGGTCAAAATTTTTTCTTCTGTAAGGCAGGCAGAATGCTTCATTTTGTGTCCCGAATTTCCAAATGTGAGGGCTTGGGGGCCAGGAGTGTGAGGACGGAAGTCTGAGAATACAAGCTAGTCATAGGTTTCAGGGCGAGGGCAAGGAAAGCACACTCTGCAGAGCTGCATCGAGATCTCGTGCATCTGAATTCAGGGTGAAGATCAGACGTTGGCTTAGGTTGGAGTTCCTGTCCATGATTTACCCTTCATAAATGCGGGGGGGGGGGGGTCATCAAAAAGCCATCTAGATTTTCCCAGGTTGGGAGTTGTGAGATGCTCCAAAACTCAAGGATTCCTTCTGCTGGACATTTGAGACCTGTTGGATGGCTCCAGGACATCCCATACGGAACGACGCCAGAGCAGAGCTCTAAGGATGGATGGTTGGGCAGCCCGCCTCGCATTCCAATTGTCTCCTAGTCAAGACAGGTTCAGTCTGCTCGCTCTGGGGAGCAACCAAGGGAGCAGAGTTGAAATGGAATTTCCTGCGGATGGGTTCTAATGTGGATTTCTGTCCAAGGAGACCTTATAATGGGGCAGTGGCACACAGGCCCTGGAGAATTCTCCTAACTGGAGGTTTTGAGACATCTTCAAAGGATAATTTTCCCTGTGGAGAAGAGATTTGTTCTGATTGCTGCCTCATGAAATCCTCATATGCTAATATTGGAAACCAGGCCTCTGAGGAGAGATACCTGTAACCGAAAGCAATGAATTTGATTCAGGCCTAGGGGTCTGTCTGATTCAATCTTCTTCTCTGGGGACATCCATCTACGCTGAGTAGAGGTAGATGCTCAGCTGGTTTCAGATGACCCTTGTTTGTCCTGGGCGGCCTACATTATTGGGATGTCCTTGGGGACTCTGGAGGTTTTTTCCTAATTTGTACGATTGTGGACAATGGAATGGGCAGAATTCCCGTGGTATGGACAGGCACAGTCCTGATGTGTGGCTCCAGGGGCCCCAGCCTGAAGGGTCTGTGGGCCAGGAATGTGGGAACAGAAGTCTGAAAACACAAACTCGGCTTAGGTTTGGGAAGTAGGTATGGCAGGCCCGATCTACAGACCGTGAGGAGAACTCTTTGGGATACGACAAAAGAGCGAGTGTGAGGCGCTTGCTCAGACTTTTGTCTCTGGATTTGTTGTCAACGATGGCTGTGGAATCTCGGGGAGGCCTCATGGGCCATGGACGAGACTTCCTCTCTGTGAATTTGGTCCAATCCCAATTGTTTGGGGTCAATCTGAAGGATGGGAGGAGTCTTTTTAGTAGTTTTGTTACCTCAGGTGTCCCACCAAAAGAGGGATTCCAAAGCAGAGCTCTGGGGAGGGATGAATGGACAACCCGAACAATCCAATTGGAGTGAGGTCGAGACCGAGCAGGTTGATCCTTATTTGGGGTTTATGGAGAGCCCCATAGAGCAACGTTTTTCTTCTGGAGGGCCAGCAGAGGGCTGCATTTTGGTTCCAGAATTCCAAGTCTTGAGGACATGTTTGCCAGGAGTGTGGGGAAGGAAGTCTGAAAACACAAGGTAGCACGAGGTTTGGGCCCACTGTGCAGAGGCTGAATCGAGATCTCCTGCATCTGAGGTCAGGGCGAGTATCAGATGTTGCCTCAAGCTGGAGTTTGTGTCCATGACGGCCTCTTCCTGAAGGGGGTGGGGGCTTCATGAGGCCAGGGAGGTTTCCCTACGCTGGGAGTTGTGAGCTGATCCAAACTTCAAAGTTTCCTTCCTCAGGACAGTCGAGTACTATTGGATGGTTCCAGGATGCCCCATACAGAAAGACTCGAGAGCAGGGGCCTAAGAATGGATGCTGAGAAACGCCAACTCACCTTCCCATTGCCTGGTCGAGACAAGGCACGCTCAATCTGCGGGCTCTTGGGTGAGCTACCCAGAAGGCTGAGTTTAAATGGACTTTCCTGCGGATGAGTCATAATGTGGGTTGGTGGCCATGGAGACCTTGGAATGTGGCAATAGCTAAGGGACTCTGCAGGATTCTCCAACCCGAAGGGTTTGACACAACTCCAACAAGGAAGCTTTCCATGTGGAGATCGAGGTGTTCTGTCTGGTGCCTCAGGATAGCCCCATATGCTGGTCTTCGAACCCAGGCCTCTGAGGAGTGATACCTGGACACCTAAGCAATAGTTCATAATAGGGCCTAGGGGCCTGTCTGGTTCAATCTTCTGTCTCTGCGGATATCAGTCTTTGTGTCTGCATGGAGGTAGTAGTTGCTCAGCTGGTGTCATAATGCCCCTGTTTGTCTAGTGCGGCTTGCGGTAGTGGGATGTCCTTGGGGACCTTGACGTTTCTACTATTTTGTAGAGTTGTGGCCAATGGAACGGGCAGTTTCTTAGGAGAGAGCAGGCACAGTTCTGTGGTGTGGCTCCAGAGACCCCAGCCTGGAGGCGGTGTGGGCCACGGCTGTGCAGACAGACATCCAAAAACCCAAACTCAGCTCAGGTTTGGGGCCGAGGTTATGGCAGGCCTGATCTACAGTCCGTGAGGGGAGCTCCTCTGGGTTTGAAAGAAGGGTGAGAGGGAGGCAGTCGCTCAGTCTTTTGTCTCTGGATATTTTGTCCACAATGGCCGTTTAATGTAGAAGTTGCCTCATGGGTCGTAGAAGTCTCCCTCTCTGGTAGTTTTTCCAGCCCCCAAGAGTTTCTGGTTATTCTGTGGGAAGGGAAGAGTCCTGTTTTCTGCTTCATGTGTCCCCCCAGTAGAGGGATTCTGGAGCATAGCAGTGGGTACTGACAACTGGAATACTCGCTCTCTGGTTAAGCCTGGGGGCCTATGGATATGGCAAGCCCCATATGCAGGATCTTGGCCCAGCCACTGAGAGGCGTTACTTTAATACAGGACTCACGCTACAGGTCACAATGCATGTCTGTGCCCTAGGCGGCCCTCAAGCACTGGCGTGGCCTTTCCGACAATGCAGGTTTTCCCACATTGAACGTTGGACAACATGCCAACCACAAGGTTTCTGGCCATGGGGAAGGAGGAATTCTAATTTCTGCATCACGTTCACCCCTGGGCAGTGATTGGAGATAAGGTCTAGGTTCTGAAGCCTGAAAACCGAGGTTGGGAAGAGATGACGAACTATAGCCATAGCGGGGTCTCTTGTGTCCAATTTGGAGCCAGCTGCCTAGGTGTCATTTGGGATGTCTTGTCCTCAGGCTGTGCCAGACAGGGGCATTCGTATTCAGGGTAGGCTATATAATTGCTTTACAGTCGAGTGGCATGCATTAGATAATCATTTCGGGTTTCTTATTAGCAGCATAGGGCAAAGTTTTTCTTCTGGAGGGCAGGCAGAGTGCTGCATTGTGGCTTCAGAATTCCCAAACTGGAGGGCTTGTGGGCCAGGAGAGTGAGGACGGAAGTCTGAGAACACAAGCTAGGCTTAGGTTTCGGGGAATGGGACATGGCAGGGCACACTCTGCAGAGCTGAATTGAGATCTCATGTGTCTGAAGTCAGGTCGAGGATCAGACTTTGGCTCAGGTTGGAGTTTCTGTCCATGTTGGCCCCTTCATGAAGGGGGGGCATTATGAGACCATGGGGGTTTTCCCACTATTAGAGTTGTGAGATGCTCCAAACCGCAAGGATTCCTTCTGTGGGACAATTAAGATTTGTTGGATGGCTCCAGGACGTCTCATAAGGTATTTTTTTCCAGAACAGGGTTCTAATTATGGATACCTGGGCAGACAGCCTCAATTCCATTGTCTCCTAGCACAAGAAACGTTTGATCTGCTGGCTTGGGGTAGCATCAGAGGGGGCTGAGTTGGAATGGACTTTCCTGAGGATGGTCTTAAATGAGTTTGAAATGGACTTTCCTTAGGATGGTCTTAATATTGGTTTG